>NC_056743.1:489610694-489697178 GCF_019279795.1 Protopterus annectens | reverse complement strand
TAGATAAGTGCATTTTCAGTAAGTTAAGTAAAATAAATCTTTGGCTCTGCAGCACAGAGAGGTGAAACACTTATGTAACTCCAAGATCAAATATTGGTCCAACCACACTGGAAGAGTATGGAAGTGAGGATAGGAGTGAGCAGCAAACTGCTTGCCTTATCTTGGATGGTTAAAAAAAATCTAAGTTGAAGTTGTGGAGTGCCTGCGAAGTGAAGGATTTGGTGTTGAAGGTGTAACACAGGCTACATCACAGCATGATGGAGTGAGTGCCCAAAGTAAGGAGAAGCAGGAAGATCTTGAGACATCTGAAGAAGAAATATAGACATAAGAAAGAGATTTAATATGGTGTAATATTTTTGCAAAGAAGAAAGCAAAAATAACCAATACAAAAACAGCAGCATCAAAAATATTTGAAGAGAAATACAGGCAAAGAAATCTGGACATGGTAAGTTTTACAATACAAAAAATAAGATGGAGGAAAAGTGGAAAAGGAGATTAGTAATGGAGAAGTTAAAGAAACAGAACTTGAGGTTATGGAGTACCTGTGAAGTGAAGGATTCAGTGTAGAAAATCTAATTCATAAATAGGGTTATCACCTGTCCCTCTTTGGGCAGCTGTGTCCTGCAAAAAAACTGAAAAAATAGCAAATGTCCTGAGATTTTAGGACAAAATTATTTACTATATTTTATGTAATAGTTGCATAAAACAGTTATGCATCTGAAACACCTAAATGTTATAAGAAACAGAATAAGCAACTAAAATGCTACAAGAATAAGCTTTTATTTAGGCAAAATAACTGCTGAAGTTCTGTCCTTGGTACTGGCCATGGGTATTTTTCATCCTGCAAAATCTGATGTTTGCACCAAAAATGTCCCACTTTGGGCATTTGAAAAGGTGGTAACCCTATTCATAAAGCACCACAATGGGATAGAGCAATGGATATCCAAATTAAGGTGAAACAAGTGGAATGGGAATAAATTGGTCAGGTGCCCTATGAAGATATTTTGGAGCCTTCCACAGGATACCAGTATAAATGTTCACTTCAAGCTGGATAGCAAGGGAAGGAACAGGAATCTATGGAAAATGTGATGCAGTCAATGTTGAGGAGTGATAAGCCAGTGAGTTCCCATATGACAGAGCAACAGATGGCACATGATGAAATTGAGTGTGTGCCACAGGAAGATGCTATAGACCTTTCTATGGAATGCCCGCAGGAAGTGGAAAACAAAAATGTGCCCTCAGTTTAGAAGAAAATGAGTTGAGAAGAGTTGCTTGATTTACTAGACATAGATAGATCTATTAAGATCAATGAAAGAAACTGACTGCAGAAGGTCAATAAAACTCAGTCAAAAATTTGATAAATCAAATGAACATGTAATTAGGACTGTCCTTAAAGATCTATGTGATATAACAGAAGTATCACAAGAACACAGGGTAGTGAGGGAAAGGAAGGGGAGAAATTGAATACTAGTATGGAAGTATTGAATAGAGAAAACTGTAAAGCAATTAAGACAAGTGTCATTGTTTGAAGAATATAGAAGAGGGAACAGATAAACAAAAATACAAAGAAAGATAGAAATGATAAAAGCAATGCGCAGTATTCGAACAAGTCAGGATTTATCATGCACTATCGCAAATAAACTAAAAATCTCAGCACAGGTGTAAAACTTAGAAGATGCACAGAAAAATATAAGGGAAAAGTACAAAATAAGCAATTTATGTATGACCCCAAAAAGTTTTATAGAGAATTGGGAAACGAGGTAAAAGGCTTGGTAAAAGGTGAAAGATGGCCAAAAAAAGAAATACATACATTTTGGAGAAGTATCTAAGAAGATCCTGTGGAACATAACAAAGATGCTAAATGGATAGAAGTAAAAGAAAGAATAAGAAGGTTAAAAGGTATAGGATATTAAATGGGATGAAGTAACAGCCAGATGGATTGAAACAATGTTAAGAAAAGCTTCTAACTGGAAAACCCCAAGCCCAGATGCACTAACTTTTGGCTAAAATATTAATATATTTGCATAAAGATTTAGCCATGAGTAAGAACTACTTATATGCGAGCCCCAAACAGTCACCAACCTGGCTAACAGGAAAAACAATGGTCCAACTTGAGTGAACCTACAAGCTACCCTAAAAATTATAGACCAATAAGTTGCCTTCCACCTACGTATAAACTATACATAGGAGTTGATGCCGACAGAGTTTGTAGTCAATTAGAAGAAAACTTAATTATAGCAGTAGAACAAAATGGCAATAAAAGAATGTCATATGGAACAAAGGACCATTTGTTGTTAAAGTCATAGTGAAGAACTGCAAAAAGTGGCAGAATCTAAGAATAGCATGGATTGACTACAAAAAAGCATTTGATAGTATCCCACATTCATAAATGGAGTGCTTAAAAATGTATAGAATACATCCTACACTGATCAAACCACATTACAGTGACCATGAAACAGTGGCAGACCACTTTGCAATTAAGCCATGATAAAGGACAAATTATTATCCCAGGGATAGAAATTCAAAGGGGGATATTCTAGGGTGACTCTGTCACCACTGCTATTCTGCCTTACCTTTAACCCATTAAGCTATCTACTTAACATCTTACGCCATGGCTATAATTTGGCTCCTAGAAAACAAAGTGTAAAGACATCTCATCTTCTCTTTGTTGATTTAGAACTGTATAGCTCATAGGATGAGGAACTGAAAGCACAAATGCAAGTTGTCTAAACTTTTTCGGATGAAATATGAATGTCATTTGGTTTTGATAAATGTGCAAAAGCAACCTTTAAAGCAGGAAAATTGCAGTACCAGTAAAACATCAGTTTGGGACAAGAATGTGATATAAAGGAACTTGAGCAAGAGGGAGTGTGTAAATATTTGGGAATTGAAGGATCAACAATAAATCATGAACAAATGCGAATAAAGCTTAGTAAGGAATACTTTAGAAGACACAAATTAATGCTGAAATCAGCGTTGACATCTAGGAACAAAATCGAAGCTATAAACCAATTTGCTCTTCCTGAACTAACTTAGTTTTGGAGTGATTTTATGGCCCAAAAACATGTTGAATAGATTAGATAAGAAAGCAAGAAGGATGCTTCATGCTCACCAAATGATTTATAAAAATCACTGCATACCAAGATTATATATTTCCCATTCTGAAGGAGGGATGGCCCTCCTTGAAATTGATTACATGCATAGATCTGCAATTATGGGACTCCACACATATCTGTTGACCTCACAAGACCCAAATTCAGAGAAAGTTTTGAAATATGAGGAAAATAAATCTAAGATATGCTTCTGCTAAATTAATCATAGAAGTAAGAATCAAGTAGGAATGGAAATCCAAACCAGAAATAGATAATCAGACAGCAACTGAATGTGCCAAAAAACAAAAGAATGAATATAAGGTGAAGGACCAGATGAGAAGGCAAGAAATGTGGAAAATGCATAAATAGAAGTTATGTTCTTACCATAACGTTCCATGTTAGTTGTCTTCTTCTCGCCTTCTTCTTGCTGGATGGGTTCGGAGCCGACCTCGGCTCCGACTCGGCCACTCTAAAAGCTCGAGAGTTGGTTCCACCGGCTCGAGGCTCCCTTTATATCCCACAATGCTAGGCGAGAGTTAACTCAGATCTCGTTTGTAAGCTAACCCCAGCTTATAATAGTAACAGTATATAACAGAATAACTATAAACAGAGTTCACCTCCAACAACAGGGAGAAGAAGGGTGACCTACATCCTGATTCAGGAAATATGCAAAGCAGCATATGCCTAAGTAAAGAGGTGGTAGAAAGAGAGGTCACAATCACAACTCCTCTAGGTCTGTCCAGGCCAGGGGGAAGGAGGGTGGGACGCAAGAAGAAGGCGAGAAGAAGACAACTAACATGGAACATTATGGTAAGAACATAACTTCTATATGTTAAGTTGTCTATCTCGCCTTCATTCTTGCTGGATGGGACCGGCCCCTAGCACCTTGTCCCGGGTGGCCTAACGGAACAGACTCCTGAGAACAGTGGAACCAAAGTTAGCTCTATGCCTAGAAGCTAAATCCAACTTATAATGAGAAATGAAAGTGTGAGGAGTAGCCCAAGTAGCCGCTGCACAAATGGTGTCAATAGGCAGTCTATCTTGGAAGGCTATGGAGGTAGCCAAAGCTCTGGTGGAATGGGCCTTAGGTTTGTTAGGCAGCTTTTGGTGTCTCATTTCATAAACAAGGGAAATCAGAGATGTTAGCCATCTAGATAATGATACCTTTGAAACTGAAAGTCCCTTCCTGCCTTCTGCATAGGAGACAAACAGTTGATCAGATTTTCTGAATTGTTTTGTTCTATCCAAATAGTACCTTAACTGACGATGAACATCTAGCCAGTGTAATTTTTGTTCAGACCTATTGGAATATTCTGGAAAAAACACAGGGAGGTCAATGCTTTGATTTAGATTAGACATCGAGGCTACCTTAGGCAAAAAGGAAGGGTTGGTTCGTAAGGATACCCTGTCCTTATGGAATAACAGATAAGGAGGTCGACAGCTGAGTGCATGAAGTTCCGAAACTCTTCTAGCTGAAGTAATTGCTACCAGAAAAAGAGTTTTCCATGATAGCAATTTTAAAGAACAGGAAGCTGCAGGTTCGAAAGGGGGAAGAATCAAAGAAGTAAGAACTAAATTTAGGTCCCAAGGAGAAGAAGGATTTCTTATAGGAGGTCTGAGAAGAAAAACTCCTTTCAAAAAGGCTTAGCAAAGCTTGTGGGACATTAAGGCAGACTCAGAAATACCCACATGAAAGTTAGAAATAGCTGCCAATTGAACTTTAAGAGTAGAGGGAGATGAACCTGCATGGAAGAGTTCAGCTAGAAAATCAAGGACCATTTGGATGGAAGCAGTGAAAGGATCTATGTCCCTTCCTTGAGCCCAATATGTGAAGCGTTTCCACTTACTCAAATAAATCTTCCGAGTGGAAGATTTATGGGAAGCTATCAAAATATCTCGAACGGAGTGAGATAATTGAGGAAGCCTGGCTAAGGTTGGAACTGGAGGAACCAAGCAGTGAGGTTCAGAGAGGGGAGAGAGCGATGTAACTGACCCGACTGATGGATCAAAAGATCTGGAACTAGGTCCAGATGCCAAGGTCGCTCCAACAGAAATTGATGTAGAAAGGGGAACCACACCTGTCGAGGCCAGTAAGGAGCAATGAGGATCAATGAGGCCTTCTGAGCGATAGCTTTCTGTATCACTTGAGAGATTAGTGGGAAGGGAGGAAATGCATACAGAAGTCCCTGGGGCCAAACTTGGACTAGAGCGTCTCTGCTGGGTTGGCCTGGTAAAGGGAATAGTGTGAAATAATCTCTGCACTTGCTGTTTTGGGGAGTAGCAAAAAGATCGCAGCAAGGCTGACCCCACTTGAGGAAAATTTCTCTCACAACAGAGTCTTTCAGAGACCACTCGTGAGGCATGAGGATAGCTCTGCTCAACTTGTCCGCGATTTGATTGGACTTCCCGGGGATGTGCGTTGCTATCAGAAACCGCTGAGAAGAAATCGCCCATTGCCACAATCTGAGTGCTTCTCGACACAGGGGTAGGACCTGGTTCCGTCTTGTTTTTTGATGTACCACACTACAGACATATTGTCTGTCTGGATTGCAATCGTTCCCAAGGGAAGAGAGTCTTGAAGGGCTTGCAACGCTAAAAGCACTGCTCTCATCTCCAGAACATTTATGTGCAAGTGGCATTCGTTTGGTTGCCATGTGCCCTGGACCATCCTGCCCTGATAATGCCCCCCCCACCCGATCAGGGAGGCGTCCGTTGTCAGAGTAGCAACCGGAGGGGAAGGAACAAAGGGTCTTCCCAACAAGAGCTGAGGGGAAGACATCCACCACATGAGATGATTTCTGCACGCCTGCGTGATCATAATGGTGTGGGACATTGGAAGTTGCTGGTATGACCATTGTGTAAAGAGCATCCATTGAAGGATTCGCATGTGGAATCTGGCTAATGGAAGCAGAGGTATGGCCGCCATAATTCCCAACACTTTCAGCACTAACCTGGCTTTGATTCTGTTGTTGTTGAAAAGGAGTGAGACCAGTTTGTGTATGTCTGTTATTCTCTGATCTGTTAGTCTCGCAGACATGTTTACTGTGTCTAGATTTGCCTATGAAGGTAATAGTACGACAAGGCGACAAAACAGACTTTTCGCAATTTATTGAAATGCCTAACTTTTGACAAATGCGAAAGGTGTAATCCCTGGCCATCAGAAGGAGATGCTTGGTGGGAGCTGTGAGGAGCCAGTCGTCCAAATATGGAAACACCTGGAATCCTTGTCGTCTCAGGTGAGAAGCTACCACTGCCATGCATTTGGTAAACACCGGGGCAGTGGTGAGACCAAAGGCGAGGGCCCTGCATTGACAATGACTGCTTCCCAGCGTGAAGCGGTGGAATCTTCTGCAGCGTCTGTTCATTTTTATGTGAAAGTACGCATCCTGAAGGTCTATAGAGCACATCCAGTTTCCTTTTCCCAATAGGGAAGGATGGACTGCAGCGTGACCATCCGAAATCTTGTTTTCTTGACTGATCTGTTCTAGATACTGAGATCCAAAATTGGTCTCCAGTCCCCTGTTTTCTTTGGAACTAAAAGAACCTTGAGTAGATTCGGATCCTTGCTGGTCTGCTGGAACTGGCTGAATTGCTCTTTTGCAAGCAGCTTTGAAATTTCGAAACCGCTAGATCCCTTTGAGCGGGTGGAACATCTGGAAGGGATTTTTGATTGGCTCGAATGCGAAGAAAGGGGATAGAATAGCCTTCGGAAATGACGGACTGTACCCATTTGTCTTGAGTCAGGGATAGCCAGGCTTCTGGGTACAGTGACAATCTTCCCCGACTGCCTCCGAAGGTGGGCAGTCGGGCAACACCTCAGGGATGCTGAAAGGGCTTATCAGAGAAGGCTTCTCGATTGCCCTGGTTCTGCGGAGCCCCTGCCTCGAGGGGCGTCTACCATTGTTATTCCGCCTCTGCCTCTGGCGGAAACGACTTTGTCGTCAGGCGAAGTCCCTTGAGATTGTTTACGGAACCACATTTTCCCACTTTTCTGGCCTTTGGGGTAAGGCCTAGAAGGAGTAGAAAAACGGACTCCGACGGCAGAAAGAGTCTTGCCATCAGTCTCGCACCTAGTCAAGGTTTCTTTCACTTGAGGACCAAAGGGAGCTGATCCGTCAAACGGGGAATTAGTGAAAGACGTCTTGAAGGGGTCCGCAAAATTGCATAGCCGCATCCAGGCATGCCTACGTAAGGCCACACCCATCCCTGCGGCCCTACTCGCTCCATCAGCCGCATAAGAAAGGAGGCGCATGGAGGAGTTGGCTATGGAGTTAAGGGTAGCCAGCTGAGTGTTCATCTTATCTTGAAAACCCGCAGCTGTAGGGTCCTTCAACATGTCACTCGCTTCTTTAATCAAGTCCCTTTGAAGACGAGTAAAATGGCACAGGTAGTTCAGCGAACGCATAGCAAATGTCGCTGAAGAGAACATCCGCTTCCTGTACCTGTCCATGGACCTAGATTCCTTGTTAGGTGGATGGACAGGTACTGAAGGATCAGCTAGTTCCTTCTTAGTGGCAGCAGCTCCCACCATAGCATCCACAGAAACTCCTTTTGTCAAGAACTGTTTGTCTGCTGGTGCCGTTATGAATTTTGAGGGTCTCCTGGGAGTGGGGTCCACTGAATCAGGAGCCGTCCATGCCTTTTTAGCTACAACCTGCATGAGGGGGTCAAAGGGGGGAGACACCCAGGAGGTGGAAGGACGAGAGCCAAACGCCTCAAGGTACACAGATTCATCCTCCGAAGGGTTGAGGGCTGGCCAATTTCCCCTCTGTTTGAGGATTTCAAGAATGTCTGCAAAAGAGACATCTTCAGAAGGGGAACGGGGGGAACCCTCAGAATCATCTAAATCTGTGTCAGATGTGATGGACTCAGGTGAGTCAATGTGTTTCCTCTTACACTTCCTCTTCCGAGGGGGCTCTTCTGCCAAATCAGGAGAGGCCTCGGAAGAGGATGAAATCCCACAGGGGTTCCTGAGGAGCTGGCTCTCTGCGGTCCGGGATGAGGGAGTGAGTCGACTTGACCTGAGGCACCGTAGAGGGAGGGGCGGACGGAGCCGACTGTGGAGTAGAGCCAGGCTCTAACACACTCCGCATGACCTCGAACGCACCCCTGTCAGGCAAAGCCAGAGGTCCCCGCTCCGAGAAGCTGAGAACCTCCCTCGGCACCGACAGTGATGGCTCCGAGGCCGATGTCGGAGCCGAACTCACCAGCGCCGAAGCTCCGAGAGGAAGAGCGGGGTCGGACAAGGGTCCGATGCCACTCACCCCCTCGGAGCCGACGAGGGAAGTCCGGTGCCAAGATTCTTCGAAAGAAGAAATCGGAGCCGACGACGGAGCCAAAGACAACTGTATCGGCTCCGACGCTACCACAGTCTCGGTTCCAAAACGCCCCGGCTCCGAGCTCAACGGAGTCGGAGGAGGAACATATTGATGGACAGGGGCAGGCATCGACTGATGAGTCGGGCTCTGAAGCATTTGGGCCAGTGCCTCGGACTTAAGAAGTCGACTCACTACCCTCTGAAGGTCATGATCCGACAGCCTCGATGACCTAGAGGAGTGAGATTTATGGCTCCGTTCAGACAGCAGAGGAGATGCTGGAGCCGAATGAACGGAGCCAAGGGATGGTGACCTAGATCTCTTCCTAGATGTCGGCTCCGAAGGTCTGGTCGGAGCCGACAAGGAAATTTCTACTACCTCGGCTCCAGCCGGAGCCGAGGGAACCACAGAAGCTGTAGACTCATCGGCTCCAGCCGGAGCCGATGCAGACATAGATTTTGTAGCTTTAGGTCTCGGCTCAGTAGCTGGAGCCGAGGACCTAGAAGCCTTAGAGGGCTTCCCAGAGACAGAAAGGGAATCCTCAGGCTTAAGTAGACCCCTTAGGATCAACTTGTTCTTTCTTTCCTGCAGGACCCTGGGGCTGAAGCCATGGCATACAGCACAGGAGTCCTGCAGGTGCAAAGGCCCCAGGCAATAGACACAAGAAGTGTGACCGTCTGTCAGAGACATTTTCTGACAGCACGCATCACACTTCTTGAAGCCTGAGACCTTTGTTTCTTTAGACATCCTAGACAAGAAAGTGTAATCACACACACCCAGTCAGACACACTGATTACACTAATCTTATTTTAAACTCCAAAATAAAACAAATAACTAAAGGTTTTAATTAAGAGCAACACACACACACCACTAGGGAATGGGGAAAGGCCAGAAGGCCCGAGAGAGAACTTTAAAGTTCTTGTGGGAAAAAAACGGGATTTTCAGAAAAACAGGGGTAGAAATCCACTAAACTAAGGGAAAAGTAGTTAAACTTAACAAAATAGGGGTTTAAGTATTCTAATTTTTACAGAAATACACTTACCAACAAGCCGGTAGAAAAACCAACACCTCGATCGCTGTAGCGGCAAACGAGATCTGGAGGTAACTCTCGCCTAGCATTGTGGGATATAAGGGGAGCCTCGAGCCGGTGGAACCAATTCTTGAGCTTTTAGAGTGGCCGAGTCGGAGCCGAGGTCGGCTCCGAACCCATCCAGCAAGAATGAAGGCGAGATAGACAACTTAACATATATAGTTGCAAGTATAGAAATCTTCTGGAAGAACCTCATGTTGATCAGGAATGAATGCAGGAATAGTTAAGGAGTGGTGAATTCAAATCAAGAAGTGAAAGGTTAATATTGGCAGCTCAAGACAGTTGGTTGCATATGTGTTGGTTTACAAAGTCTATTGAACATGTGGGAGAAACAAATATGTAGGATTTGTAAGACTGAATTGGAAACAGTCGCATACCTGGTTGCTGGTTGTGACATGCTAATTGCAGAAGGACTGTATACTGAAAGGCATAATAAAGTGGTGGTAATGTTCCACTGTGGATTGTGCAAACATTATGGTACTGAAGTGGCTGAAAAACACTGGAAACACGAGCCACAAAGCATTATAGAAACTGATGGTTTACATCACTTGGGATCATCCATTAACAACAGTTCAAAAGATTGATGTTAGAAAACCAGATATAGTTGTCCATGAAAAGAAGACAAAAGTAGCATTGATCACTGAAATCACCACACCCAATGATTACAGTGTCTTGCATACAGAGAGAGACACTCATAAAATATCAGGATCTGCAGGCAGAAATGAGAGCAATGTGGAAGAAAGATACCCAAGCATTTCCAATAGTAGTAGGAGCAACAAGTCTTATAAAATAGCATCTACAATTGTATTTAGATATGTTACCAATACATGTAACCTCATACGAATTGCAGGAGGAGTCATTACTGGGCACATTGCAGGAGGTGCGAAGAGCACTTTTGGCTGACATGAAAGATGGAAACTACTAATTTCATGAAGTTTAATATGTATGTACATCTGTGTCCATTCCTGTCATTGTATTAGAAACCCAAAAGACTTAGAGAAATTAAAAAAAAAAAAAGTATGGAAGTGAGGATAGGTTAGAACAGCAAACTGCTTGCTTTATCTTGGATGGATTGTGCAGCATTTCCTGTCCAGCTGGCTTTTCTGCTCTAGTACAAGTGAAGCCTGGCATTAGTAGGTAGTGATCTTGGCTGGGGTTGCTCAAGCTAATAAGGATGGCCTTTTCTGGCATGGAGACACAAGCGTGTAGATGCAAGGCTAAAAGAAAACTGGTAGTGCTAGCAGTGATGCAGATGCACACATCACCAACAGAAGTAGGGTTAACAAATCTATTTCCCCTTCAACTCCCAACCAGGAGTTGCAGTTAATTTAAGAAATGTCTCAGTTTATATTTGTTTTATTAGTAGTATGTTCTTTAAAATATTTTTAATATGAAATAATCATGTGTTGTATGATACGTAATTGTTAGGGGAAACATTTTGCATCCGTAATATACATTAAGTATTTAATCATTTTTATACATTCCCCACAATCCCAGTTAAATATAATCACACAGAGAGATGAAGAAACTGAGAGGTAGTCTCTCTCTCTCACATATACAGTAATTCAGATGCGGCACACACGTGCACACTTCCGTATGAGCACGCACAACACAGATGCAGTGGCCTATACAAATGTGTGCCTGTCAGCAATATGCACTTTAGAAGACTCATTGTTGTGAATAAAAAAATTCATACAGTATAAGGCAGTGTAATCCCCCATAACTCCCAGGTGTCTCTGATTTAAGTGTCCTGTTGCTCTGTGGCTGAAAATTGTTTGCTTTTCTGGTAAATCACTGAAAATTAGTCTGTCATTAATGCCAGGCATTATAAGTCATACAACCTTTTGTTAAAAAAAAGAATGCTGATGGAAAACCTCTTATTGTCCCTCATTATTGCTAAATTTGTTTAGAATTCTTGAGAATCGTATGCGCTCTCTCTGTTACAAATGTACGCGCACACACGACTTCATTACTCTCTCTTTTTTCCCTACAGATATCGAGGGGAAATGAAAACCGCAAGTCATTACAACTGCTTGTTGCAGTTATTTCTCCTGTTTGACTTTATTTTCTTTTTATTTACTTTTTTTAATTTGACATCCACTAAACAGTTACATTTAGTGAAAATAAACGAGATGGCAACATTTTTTGTGTACGTGCTTCATGATAGATAAATATGCTGCCATAAAGTCATGCACTTGTTTACCAGGTGATTCTTGTGCATAATACCCTGTTGGAGAGCATTCATTCTCTCATTGTGTATGTTTTAAATAGTACTGCTCTTATCTGCATTTGAATTAAAACATCGATTCATATCAGATAAAAGTTCTGTCCCATTCTCTGATGAATTTTGTGCTTAGGATAAGGAGCCTTTGAATTGCTTTGGGTGTTAATTTTTCTTTCTTGATAAGGTACTACTTCATGACCACAGACCCCTTTTGATTAAATAGCCTGGCTATTAAAGGAATATGTCCAGTTTGTCTTGCATGATTTTCCTTCTTGGACTCCATATTTCCTTGGGTACTATGCACCACTAAATTCTTAATTTTAAAATTATTTCCTTTAACTGTGTTGACATCATTTTCTTTTTATTTGGGTCATACTGGCAGGTTGGTAATTGTAGTTTGTCTTGCTCCTTACTTGTGTAAAGTGGAATTTATATCGGTCTTAATATGGTGTTGAGGACCCTTACTTCTAACTACAGTTTATCACTGACAAAAGTATTACCTGCTCTCCCCTAAGTTTTATGATAATTATAGCCTTACAACTATAGATTCCTTTGCCTCATCTCACTTTAGCTTTTAAAATTCATCATTAGCATTTTTCATTGGTTATGTTCTAACATCATTTGATAACTGACAAATCTGCAACATGTTATTTAGACTGCACTGGTTCTACAAGAACATAGTACTGGCTAGGTTCATTTTTTAGTTATTGTTCTGCAGTATGATGACATACTGAGAAACATTTTCTGATTTTTGTCTATCATATGGTCAAAATAATGTATTGCTTTATACCTTTATCATACAGCCAGTTCCTACTGGGCCTCATTAATATTTGTTACATAATCATATTGTCCAACATTCTTCCCATCCAAGCCACTTAGGGTTCATTCCCCTAATTCTTTCACTATAAACCCAAAATGCCCATAGGCCTATCAACTCTAAGTATCCTCATAGCAACCCCATAAAAGAAATAAACTTATTATTTTTGACATTCACCTCCATGTACTGCTCACCAATTGACTTTGAAAATTATAGCAATGCAGCTGCTAAAAACTTCAAAAACCTCTAAAGTTGCATTCCTAATAATAACCAAAGAATAATACTCATTGGTCAGACATAATGGAGAAGATTAGAATATTTGGAAAGCCTGTCTTTTCTAGACACTGAGAAATGTTTATTTTCTTAAGACACCCCTCATAAAGGCATCATTATGCATAACTAAACAACTTAAATCAACTTAATGTTGCAACAAGCCTGCCTAGGTTTTGAGTAAATGAAGACATTTCTGGAAAAGGATACATCACTGGCAGAACAATGAAATATTAGAATCAAGTTATCTTGATGAAGTTGCTTGTTTAGAATAGATTGAATTCATGAAAATATTCAGTGTTCCTAAACCCCTCAGCATTAGCCCTTCTGTCATGGTTATGATAGCTATTTGCCCTGACCTGCCTTCATTTTTCATTGAACGATTCACATTACAAAATGTTGAGTACGTGATGTATCAAACAGACCACCATAATACCAAAATATGTCTCTCTCGGATCAGTTTGAATTAATTTTTGGTTCTTTACACTTTGTGGAGATCACATGAAGAAATCACTTCATTCTATTTATGATTTGTCTTTCCCTTAAAACTTCCACCCTGACTTAATGAAATTTAATTTCTCAAACCGGTTCCAAACTTAACTCTGTGTTTAAACCCATCTCTATTCTCCCATTTCTAGGAATGCTACTTGAGAAATAGGTCTATACCAGAACTTGTGAAACCGACACAAATCAAGTAACTAGATGATATCATGAATTTTGGAATAGCAGAAGCTCTCTGAGAGTCCTCTACACCTTGACAGATAACCTACTCTAAAATGTGGATAAAGGAAAATATAAATGATTTGTTTTCATAAATCCAACAAAGGCATTTAACCTTGCCATGCACCAGTACCTTATGATGATTTTGCTGTGGTCAGGATTTGATTCAGATATACTTGACTTGTTTCCAAGTTACCTGTATAACGGATTATTCTATCAAAATTCAACTATCCCTCTATTCTTTTATATTGCAAATCATTAAGTTCTTGAACAATTGATTTTTAACTCCACTCTCTCTTCACCAAATCTCTAACCTGCTGATCATTCTGATCACTGCATAATATTTTATGGTTAGAGTAATTTACATATTGTCACCATCCATGATCTACATCAAATTATTTTGAACTTGTTCTTTGGAACCAGGCCTTGTTTTCAGCAGAATTCTTCATTCTTCAGTGATCCTACAGGGAAAAACTTGAAAGCTAGTCCAATATATGTATCTCAATATATGGCTAGAAACAGATTTCTTAAATTTGATCTTTATATAAAAAAAAAACAAAATCAGAAATCAAAAAAACACTCTTCTTGGTATGGAGAGTTTTATATATTATCTCCGTAGGAGATGCAACAAAGGATGGGAAATGTGTACTGTGACGTGATATAGAATACTGTGTGACCGGTATTGCTTTTGCCTTTCAAGCAACCCCTAAGAATTGCAGCCTACCGCCTATGTTACAAGAAAGCTATCACATTACAGAAACCAGACAATCTTGTATCACAAGACAAAGAATCCATTTCATTAAGGTAGCAAAATAATAAACAGTTTACTGACCTTTGTTTCTCCGTAATAAAATATGGGATGTTCAGCTTCTTTCTTTAGGGGAGACTCTGATTTTAAATTCTGCAGACTATTAGTAAAATGCATTACAGACCATTCTAAATGTGTTTTAGCCTGACTCTCACTTTATTGATTAATAAATTGCTTCTGGCATCTCCTCCTGGATGATAGAACTCCAAGCTTTGTCTGTTGTAGAGGATTTTGTTTATTCATTGTTTTGGTTTGCTGTCCACATGTGCAAGCTGAAACATTGATTTATGTTAGTTGGGGCAGTTTTTTCCAGTACCCTGCTCAAAAAGCACACAACTCCAGCAGGAATTGTATTCTGCTGCTCAGACATAGTGAATGCAGTGCAATGTACTCACTCAGTCCTGAGCTATTGTTCAGTGGCATAACCTTGGATATAGACATTTTCAGCATTAAAAGTCGTGCCCACTAAAGTTATTCCACTTCCCATTAATATTTTATATTTTAATATTGAGCAAGAGTTACTGGCTGCTATGCCATGACTGCTGTTTGTCCTTGATCTTTTTGTAGTCTTCTTATTTCTGGTACTAAATTACACTCCTGCATAGTCTGCTGTCTTCTATCTGTCCTCATCACTGTCCATTTTGTAAACCACTGCCATTCACGGAAATAATAGCCGAAACTTTCATAGGTGGAATACATAATCAGCAGATTATTGTTGCAGTTGCTTCATATTACAATATTTATATAGATAAGCACCCTTTTAAAAGTAAAGTAACATAATATTTGTTGATGTGACACTGACATATTTTTTTTCTTCTTTACATTTCACCTTACTAAAGAATAGAACTTGAGTATGTAGACAACAACAAAAGCTGATTGAATATTATGTAAGACTGGACAGCATGACTGTCATTCCTGTTTCAAACGAAAATAGAACATTATATACCAGTGGAAGCTTCAGTGTAATGGGGGGTGTCCATTGAATAACTGTGGTCCCACTGATACACTGAATGCAGAAATTTGTATACCAGGAGATTTAATACTGTAACTGCCATGAATGCCTGTTGTACCAGTGAGTATGAGTGCGAACCTTCAAAAAGGTGGCAATAGCCATAGCTATTGGCAAGCATGAGGCTGATAGACACACAGATGTACATACACATTAAAGACACACAGATGTACATACATATTAAAGACACACAGATGTAAATACATATTAAAGACACACAGCTGTACATACATATTAAAGAGAGACAGATGTGCATACATATTAAAGACACATAGATGTACATACACATTAAAGACACAGATGTACATACATATTAGAGACACAGGTGTACATACATATTAAAGACACACAGATGTACATACATATTAGAGAGACAGATGTACATACATATTAAAGACACATAGATGTACATACATATTAAAGACACACAGATGTACTTACATATTAAAGACACACAGATGTACATACATATTAAAGACACATAGATGTACATACATATTAGAGACACAGGTGTACATACATATTGAGGACAGCTTAACTAGCAAAAACACAGACACAATGAGAGATGATCAGTAAGCAAACATGCAATGGTAAGCTTTTCAGATCCGCTCTGTTTAGTTAGAATGCAGTACAATTAAAATCTACAGAGGGTTCAGTCCAGAGAAGGCAAGGAGAAAGGGAAAAAATTATCACTTATCTCTGAAAAACCTTAAGAAGTTATGCAAAAAAAAAAAATAATAAAACGTACACATGCAGGACTGTGTTTCAGAAATAAGTGACAGTTGATTTTCTTATTGTAATTAAATATTTGTATATTCTAGCTGTGTTATGCAGTAAAAAATATATTTATCATACAAGTGAGGTATTCTTTTTATAGTTAAATACAAAAGAAATGTTTGCTGGGGGGTCCTTGGTTTACCCTCCTCTAGCTTTGAAAAGGAAGAATTTTTGAAGCAGTTCTCTTGGTGAAACTTCAATATTCATAGCTTCTAATTTTTTAATTTATTAATATGGATTTTAAAAGTGAAACTCTAAAAGTTAAACTCTGCATAGCAGAAGTTTTAAAAATTCATTACAGTAAGGCAGTCATTTGTTTTTATCACCAGTGAATCACCAAAGTGGAAAGGGCACACACAAGCAGGATAAGCATTTCATGATAAAGAAAAAAGTCCTATTAAAAAGCAGAAAACTTCTGACAGTACAGTGTTCAAAATCTTGAAAACAAATCCTTCTACCTGAAAAATCCTCTAAAAGTTAAAAAAATTTCCATGACTGCAGTACTAATTATGCAAGTTGTCTTTTTACTACTTTTACTGTTTCAGTATAGCCTGCAGTGTTTTAAAATATTCCATCTTTTCCATCCATTTCCTTTTCTGTAGGTTGTGCTTGAAAGTGACAGAAAACATTATTTCAGCTTTCTGTGTTTTTGTAATTTAAACAAATGCATAAATTATTTCTCAGCATAACAAAAGAGCTAGAAAAGTTTAGTTTTCTTGTTGTTGTAGACTTAAAGAAATATTCCTACACATTATAGCTGGTGGTCAAACATAAATACTAATTAACAGTTTTTCATCAGCATTTCATACTGAATATATAATAGCCTAGTTCTTTCGTCAGGTTTTACTTAAACAGGGAAGTTGTAGTACTAAAACTGCTTACTGATGTGATAACTTTGATAGCATACCAAAAGTGTTAAAAGCATTTACAGTACTTCACATGTTCTGTTATAAATGTGAAAGAAACACCGAGTAACAGGTTATTACCATACTTGCCTTGTAAAATCCTGAGTATTGAAAGCATTGTAATTTTAAGAGAAGCTGAAATTGTCGAATCTAACTAGGAAGATACAACATGTAACAGGGATGCTTCGTAGTGTACCTTGTTAATTATAATGTGCCCATATTCTAAACAAATAAGTGAAGGATGTTTGATATTATGTAAATATTTTGTACTTTAAGTACTTGATATACAGTTTCATGTATGAATCTTTCATCTCCCTATGTATAGCTTTTGCTATCCACAGACGTCACTAAGCAGGATGTGCACGGAAGTGGATTGCCAGACCTTTTCTCTGTATCTTTCTCTTGTTCACACAAACGCTATAGACTAATTTAGAATCTCAATTCCTCCTCTTACTGCATGTCTTTAAGATGTTGGAAGAAACCCACATGAACACACACAAGACATGCAGATTGCACACAGAAGAAACCCTACCTGAGTAGCAAACTATTGAACCTCTTGCTGTGAGCTGACAGTGCTAGTCTCACTGCACAACTGTGTGCTGCACAAATGAAACCATTTAACTGGTAGTGCATTTAGAAGTCCGGAGAGTTAGTGGCAGAGTTTAGTCATACAGACAGAGTTACTGTGGAACATCTATGATTTTTCTCTTAGAGGCCACAACAACCTTAAAAAGTATCCTTGTACATGAAAATAACACAACTATGCTGTACATATTTTTGCTTCATGCAACATTAGCCAAATACAGATTTTGCTGATGCTTTGGTATGCTACATTGCTAAGCCTGTAAGTTTACATAGTACTGAAACCATGGCACTTTGTTATACCCCATTATTTCAATACATATGGGACTGCATTACATAATTATCTAATTGACCAACTTTCAGAATAAAAATCACATGCAGAGAAAATTTTCAGCTATAGTTACAACTCATCCAGTTAACCTTTGCTCTTTACTGTGCTTTGTATCCATTTACTTTTTAATCCATATTTAAAATTGTCTAGATATTACTTCACTAAGCAGATATCACTGACTTCCTAATCGCTCTTTAATGAAATTATAGAATTTTAAGAAGGTCTGTTTAATGATCTCTTGCTTTGCTTGACAAAATCAGCAGGAGATCAATTGTAATTCTTGCTCTTGTCATTGTTTCAGAAGTCTTTGCTGCAAAAAAGCCAGATGACGACTTTGGTTTCCCTTGTTTTACACTTCTCTACCATCTGCAGCGGAGCTGATATTTTGGTACACTTCATTGCTGTATCTTTCCTGTAGAAAATCCAAGTGCTTTTGCCTAAACTCCCAAAAAACTATCAACCTTGTAGTTACCTATATCCCACCAGGGAATAACCTTGAAAACCTTGAACAAACTCTAAGTTGGTTAGCTACTCATTACCCCCAAGAAACCATTATAATAGGAGACTTCAATATTGACTGGTCCCACTGCTCCACAAAGGCCAATCCCCACCTAATCAATCTTTACGGCTTCTCCCAAAATATCACAACTCCTACAATTGGTAATGCACAGCAAACGATAGACTGGATTCTAACTAATAAAGATGCTAATAACTACACCACCGGTACCCTCCCCAACAGCCTTAGTGACCACCTCGTCACTTATATTATAAAACACAAACTCTGCTCTTCATACCCACCCCTATATAAACTTATTAGAAACAAGAAAAAATTCAACCTAGAATTATTTCTAGCGGAACTAAAATCCTGTAACTGGTCTATTCTCTCTTCTCTTCCCCTAGCCGAGAGTGTCTCATACTTCAATGATACTTTCCTGAAAATTCTTGACTCCCATGCCCCAAATAGGCTTGTTAGAACCAAAGACCGTATAGCTCCCTGGCTAACAAAAGAAACCAAAACAAAAATTAAACTCCGTGACCAAGCCTGGAACAAATGGAGAGCTACTAAAACTCCCCTAGATCGCATCAAATTCCAGCAGCTACGAAACACCACAAAAACTGATGTTACTCGAGATAAAAAACAGTATTACTGCCACCTTCAGGAGAAACATCAGACTAACCCAAAAAAGTTTTGGGCTGGATTTAACAATCTTCTTCATCCTGGTAAATCTTCTACCCCAATACCAGAGAAACTCACAAGTAAAACCAGAAGAAATAGCCAATGCCTTTAACATTTTCTTTACAGAGACCATCCAGTCCCTAGCCAACCATCTACCCACTTCCTCTCCATCCTCAACTATTCCTCAAGACTTACCCCTTGCTCCTTTAACCTTCATACAGTATCCACCTCATATATCCGTAATAAAAAACTAAAACCGTCCTCCCTTGCTGCCGATCGTCTCCTGCAGAATACCTCCAACTAGCCTCTGATGTCATTGCCTATCCCATATCAATCTTGATCAACAGATCCATTACAGAGGCCAACATCCCCTCTATTTGGAAAATATCATACATCATTCCATTACATAAAGGAGGCCCTTCCACTGAAACTTCCAATTACAGGCCGATTGCTATACTATCTCCAATAGCTAAAATTCTGGAAAGGTGTGTTCACAAACAACTCCTTCACTACCTTACCATCAATAATCTATTGTCTAGTACCCAGCATGGTTTACCATAGTACTACCACTGCCCTCCTCTCCTTTGTCGACTCAGTAAATAGCAACCGTAACAAAAAACTTATATCCTCTGCACTCTTTCTTGATCTATCAAAAGCTTTTGACATGGTCAACCATCAACTATTACTCCAAACTCTTTCCATCTGGACAAGTTAGGCCTAAACTGGTTCAAGGATTACCTTTCCTGTCGACAACAAGCAGTCCAGTGGAAAAATAGTTTATCTCAACTACTCCCTAACAACATAGGTGTCCCCCAAGGCTCCATACTTGGTCCCCTTCTTTTCTCTGTCTTTATAAATGACCTTCACACTTTCATCCCCGGCTCCACCTGCATCCAATACGCAGACGACTCTACCTTGATCTGCTCTGATCTCTCTCTCTCCAGAAACTGCAAGTAGCCACCCAACAATGTTTTGCCAAAGTTGAAAAAAGACTCTCTGACCTGAAACTCATTCTCAACCCAAATAAAACCAAGTTACTTTTATTCTTCCCCTCGTCTACCACCTCCTTAACCCAAACAGCACAACCGTCTAATCCCAGCTCCTTCTTTGTTGAATCCTCTAACGGAACCATCATAGAGCCCGTCTCCCACACCAAGTTACTAGGTGTCACCATTGACTACAAGCTCAAATTCGATCTCCATACTTCCCAAACCATTAAATCTGTCAACAAGAAACTAGGTTCAATGTACAGAATCAGGAACTTTCTTACTCCACATGCAAAATTAACCATTGCCCGTACGCACCTTCTTTCCACGTTACTATATGCCTCCCCAGTGTTCTCCTTCCTGAATAAACGTGAGCTCAACAACCTTTCTACCACCTACCACCATATAGCCAAATTCATAACAGGCTCACCTTATCGTACACACCATTGCTATAACCTCAAGAAACTCGGCTGGCTAGAACTGCCCAATCTTCTTAAAATTAATCAACTCACGGAAGCCTTTAAAATTATTCATCAACCTGACAAAACCCCCTCACTCTCCAATATCCTAACCCCTTATACCAACCTCAGTTCCCTTCGTTCATCAAATAGTAATCAAGTATTAACCATTAGATCTAACAACATAGGTGGTGACGCTCTCTATGCTAACTCTATTGGAAAGCTATGGAATTCTCTTCCCAATAACCTTAGACTTATGACATCACTCACCACATTCAAAAATAATCTTAGAGAATATTTTAAGTCCCACTGGTTATGCCCCTGTCCAACCCCAGATTAACACCTTCTGCCTTACTTTACCCTACTTTCTACTCTCTCTCTACTATCAACCAAGTTTATCTCCTCCTTATCTACCTTTCTGATCTATTCAACCTAGGATTTCTCTTTACTAGCATATATATTATGTTTATTTTACTGTTTCTTATCCTTTGCAATCGAAGATTATACCAAAGATTTTCTCACTACAAATATGTATATAAGGTTTATTACTGTTTTGTTATATATTATAATGTAAGATTTCCATAAAATTGTAATGCTAAACTGTTCACATTGATGGGAGCTTTTCTCCCCGGGCCTCTACTGAAAAAGGATATGTATCCAGCTAGACTAGCCCGGTCAACAAATGTAAAATAAAATAAAATAAAATAAATTTTTTGCAGTAGTCCATTGCTGTCTAAGAATATATCATTTTAAGTTAATGAACTCTGTTAGTGAAACAAGGTTCTATCACATTTCACAAAGTGAATATATAAGAATGTAATTTATCCTTATTTAAATACTGTTACAAGTAGTCTTTTTACATGGAGAAAACGGTTTCACATATAGCCTAGGACTGTAACTCATCCAGTTAATTACTAGCCCTCTTTTCTGAATTTAATTGTTCTGTTTGCTGGCTGCTCTGTGCTACTATATTGACTCCATGGATAACTGATCCTATTCACAGAGTTTGTCAAGCACCAGACCTTATATTTCTTTCTCTCTCATTCACACACACACACACACACACACACACACACACACACACACACACACACACACACCTCTAATGGTGATTTGGAGACTTAGGAGTCTACCTACCACATGTCTTTGGAATGTGGGAGGAAATCAGAGTACCTAGAGAAAACCCACATCAGCACAATGAGAACATGCAGACTCCACAAAGGAAGCACCACAGCTGAGAACTGAACCAGGAAACTTCTTCCTGTGAGTTGAGTGCACTGTTCCACATGCTCCTTAAATTACCTGGCACTAATACTGATTATCAAAGTAATAAACCTGTCCCTATGATATAGCATGGCACTTGGACCACAGTTTCTACATGACCTGTCACTTAGAATAAACCAATAGGATTGTGTGCCTTATTTTGAAAACGTCAAGACCTTGCATTAAGTGATCCCAACATCTTCTGATGCTGGGAAATAATTTCTGCTTTGCTAGAACAGAAGGCTCGGCTGTACAGTGCTCTTATACACCTATGTTTGAAGGGCTACTTTGAAAGTATTCAACAATGTCTAATATATTTTATTGCTTCATAATAAATTGGCGCTATCTGTGAAGTGGGTGTTAAGTCTTTCTTTGCTACTGTACTTTGTCTTACTTTTGTGCATTTAAACTTGTGCATAAATAGTTTTTCATCTACAAGCAAGTTCATTTTAATATTTGTATTTAAAATATTACTGATTTGGGTCTATATTACATCCGTGAAAAATGAATTAGTTGAACTTCATCTACATCGAAAATGCAGTTCAGCGAATTGATAATAGTGAAATTGTGGTACAGTGAGGATTGGGAAATTTGCCCCCCCCCACAAGAGAGAATTTGTTGAACTGCATTTTCGATGTAGATGCAGTTCAGCTAATTCATTTTTTGCAGACATAATATAGACCCACCGATTTAATAGACTAGAATAAGTTAAATATGAAGACTTTTTGACTTTCCCACATTTATCTTACTCTGCATGATCAAATGCGCACTAGACAGAGTGCAGATTTTGAACACATTTATGCTTTAGACATCTCTGCTGAAAAAATAATTTCTTTTACTTTCTTACAGTACTCATGTTTTAAAAAATACTGCACTACTGTTGCTTTAGATGATACTATTCACGGTATAGTGTTTTTGTAATCTGTTTCATTAATATCTACAGGGCTGCTTAATTTATTTTAATAATTAATGAAATCACACAGACACTGAGATGAGGTTCAAAACACATTTAATAGAGAAAGGTATAAAGGTTAGTGCATCTTTATGTAATGGTAATCTAAAAAAAATCAATGTATACCCTCTGCTTAAATGTTAAGAAACTGTTGCATATAGAGAAGCTTTTTTTGTCATCAATTTTATATAACAGTGATACCTATATTAAAACATATATACGTACATAGAATGACTTTTAAAAAACACTTTCAAAGTGGATTGCTTGTGTATAATTATTGCAGTCATTTACCTCTCCAACATACTCAGACTTGTATTTATAATGCCAGTAGATCTTTATATCTGCATGTTCTTCTCCCCCACATACGAACATAATTTTACTCATGCATTTAGAAAAGTCAACCAACATTAATTAATAAAATGCTAACCTATACAAACATGCATTTATATTTAAGGAACCAGTCAGAAAACCCAGGCATTCTCCCCCTCAAAAATCACACACCTGTTTGTTTGCAGTAGTGCACTGATAAAGTTTGGCCAATTTCATGCTCAGGTTGGGTCATTTTACCCATTTGCTCATCAATATAATGAAAACAAAATAGCATGAACGCTAGAACAAAAAGCATTGTATCTACTTAGGTTGAAATGTACTAGTTAAAAATGAGGTCTAAAGATTTCTTGACTCTAGTATTATTATTACACTGTATGTATTCTTCATGCATAAAAGCAATGTATTAACACCTAAAAGTGCATCATTTCCAGAAGCTATGTTACTATAATCAAATATTAACTACTTTGCAATGAATGGAGCACCCTGATTACACTCCTAAAACAACCAAATCATATCCTGGTTCGGTGCTGCTGCAGTGTGAGACCTGACTTAGATAACACTTGGAGGAGTAATTGTTACCATCTCGTCTGCTCTAAATGCAAACAGTACTGACCAGTAAACAGCAGCAACAAGGTGTGAAACAGTTTAATTTCAACTCCCAGTTTATGAAGTACACAAAATATTTTAAATTAAATTGCTTATGTTACTCATGTCATATCTGCAAAACGTCAACCACTCCCCTAGTGCTTTACTGCCTTTTAAAGCCAAAACAAAACATTTTTTTTACTCTATTGATTCATTTGAGTAATTTATAATACATGGAAAATATAAATCTCCATGCACTACAAAAAACTATGAGTAGGTCGGAGAATTGTAACCCTGTATTTTGTGTTGTTGACATAGATGCTAAGATTCACCTTCAGAGTACATTTCTTGTCATCCATGTCTTAATATGTGAAGCAGTCATGATCAACGACCCACTCATAATCCTGTCCATCTGTTACTAACTACATACTGCAGAAGCTGATACTGTGTGTATCTGTTACAATCAAGTTCTAAGAGAAAAGATGCACAAAAACATTTAACGTTCACATGTGAAACTTCTTTTTTTCGTAATGAAAAGTAACAATGTATTCAAAAATGACTAGCTATTTTGAGAAAATCAAGTCACCTTCATGTTTTTTTTCTGTAATTTGTTTGCAAAATATTCAATTTATTATTGTCTTTACTAGTTTCTGCTTTAATTTAATGAACGTTTTATTATATCACTGTATGTCATATATTACTGACTGACTTACTGATTTTAATTTTGAGCAATTCAGCCATGGCTATAATTAGATAATACTGCACAAAACAGAACAAGGGACATGGTGTATTGGAAAATTATACATTTGTCAGGTGCCTTTTCTATTAAGTAAAATTACTAGCTAGTATAAATGGAGTAGGCATGTGTTATATAAAACTTTTGTTTCAGTGGTAACCTGAGAACAACCTTGCTTAAATTAACAGATTTGCTCATAATTTAACACTGTATAATAATAGAATTAGCGATGAATGAAGTCCTGCACAATATAGCTAACTAGCATCTAACAGCTTTAGCGCGCTCTACTATATTGTCAATCTACTCTAAGCATTTTTGCTCTTTTTATTTTTACAAATGCTTCTCTGAACCCAGAACATGCACACAAAACTGTAAAATGTGACCTCTTGAATAGAAGTGGTGAAATTGGCCATTGTAAAAGTCTTAATAAAATATTTAGATAGTCATGCTATAAAACATACCAAAACATAAATCTTGTTCATGATGGCAAGTTCATAATGTTTAGAATATAGCCTAACCACACATTTCATTTATCAGGAAGAACAGTTTAAATCCTAAAACACATCTCGCATAGAAATTGTAATAAAGTATTCTTTACCTAGATTTACAGCTCATCACTCCTAATATCACACATGGGGATGGGGAAAACTGTATCAAAATCAACAACAGATGTATCAATAATCCCCACATACAGCTATGTGGAGGAGTCAGGAATCTGGAAAAGGGGGGGGAGGAGCGCAGTCTGGTTAATTGACTACCGCGTTGGGTGTAGGAAAGTAGGGCACTGGGCTTCGGGGGTGTGGAAACATCACCATAAGATGTTCTGACATTGTGTGAAAGACAACAATATACATTCAGTTGCATATGATTTTGCTATGGATGTGGTAGTAGAAACAGGTATTTCCTGTGCAGCACACAGCACATTTACAAATAGCACGTTTTTTTCAATGCATGCCTGAAAGAGAGATTGGTTGTCTGTGCTAAGTCAGAGTATCCTTCCATGGCATAGTAGGCACATTTATTTTTATAAACTGTGAAACAGTCCCACTGAAGATATTAACCATAATGAGTATCGTAGTAAATTTATTTTTTTTAATAAATAATGATACATATGGAAACAGTGAAGTTCAGTTAAGTAAAAATAATGCAGCAGTCAAGAAAGGAGATGTTTTGATAACATCTCAAAAAGCAAATAATCTAATTGTAGCAATCGTATAGATGAAGTTAGTAAAACAGATATTTCCATACAAATATTTTCTGACTAAATACTTTCCGAGCTTTTATTAACAATGTTGTTTGTTTCATGTTGGATTTGTCTCTGTGTTAAACCTAAAAACCTTTTGTGTCTTCCTTTTCATCTTTTCAAGGTATTCAGGTTTACAAATCCAATAACCATTAATCCTGCCACTACGTGAATAATAGCATGTCATATCTTGATTGATTTTGCAGGTAATAAAATTGTTTAGCACACATGATGCTTTGTTAAAATAAAATATTTCACAGACCCTCTTGGCAATGGAGAAAACCTATCTGTAACAATCTGCTTAATTCTGGGTCAGTCATATTGGACTTGACTGCCTGTGTTGATAACAGACTCTTCATTGACCCCCCCCCTTTGCCTCACCCCTTTATCGCTACCATATTAGGGCACTCATTGAATATAATGCATGATTCAGCATGTAGATCACTAAACATGCTTAAAATGCAGCAGGTTCCTCACTAAACAGACTAAAATCCAACTCCATATAGTTTTTCACGTAGATGACTCAAGGGTGATGCTTGCTTATGAACAGCCCAGTATTCTACAACTGCATTCACCTAACCAGTTTCATTTTGATCCGATGTATATACACACAGCATTCCTCCTTGCATCTACACTCAAAGGCAAGCATCCTGTAAATGTCTGATGTTTAACAGTGATAAAAGTGAAAAAGGTGTACACCAGTTTCTTTCTCCTAAAGAGTATACAGCCACTGGACAAGCAATACTCAACTTTTACAAATATCTAATCCATAATTGTGAGGAAAGTTGAAGAAATGACCACACTCGCCCCAACTTTTACATATGCTATAGCAACTTAATGTGAACGTCTTTGATAAGGGTTCATTTTAGACTAGACAAAGCCCAGTGAAGATGCTGACTATGGAGATGACCTACTAGGTATGTGTGAAAAAAAAACCCTTGTACAGATGGTGGTGTGGGGGTTTCAGAGCCAACGAAGCTCTGATGGTCTAGATGCTGTGTTAACTGTGAGTCTACTGTTTTCCAGAAGACTTAGACTTCAATAGTGTGTGCATCTACAGATAAAATCAGTGATATAATTTTACAAACTCACAAGCATACTGACACTGTCCCTGGCAAGTCACATCTAGCACAAGACATTTTAAAATGCGCACGCATGCACACATGCCCACACACACACACACACACGCACACACACACACAAGCCACACTCTTACCTACATGGCATGTTTTTGGGGAGTTTGTAGAAAATGAGAGCACCTAAAACCTGCAAAATGACAGGGTGAATATGCAGGCAACACACAGAGGTCACAGTGAAGACCCTTACCAGAGAACCAAGTGCTGTGAGATGGAAATGAGACTTGCTGTGTCACTATGCAAGTGATCAACAGCTTTCAATTATATCCTGCCTAGGCTACCCAAAATACTCCTTTATTACCACAGTGCTGCATATTTAATAGACCAATAAATGTAAATAACTGTAAAAACAAAGACAGACACCAACAATCAGTGCAGCATTTTCCAGCACTGTGTATGGTTTCATTACATACCACCGAAGTACCAGAAGGTGTTTATATGGTAAAGATTTTAATATTTTTATTAGCAAATAACATATATTCATAATATTCCTAGAAAATAACTGACATTACTCTGGTTTCCAGCGCCAGATCATGGTCAAATGGGGCCCTAGACAAGGCAATGGCTGGGCCAACATACACATAACCCCACAGACACTCCAGTGTCTCATTGCTTTGCTGTTTCTCTTCAGTTACCATAAACACCGTTCAAACCTCTCAGCATGCATACTATTTTATTCTTTACTTCTACAACAATTACAGATTTTTGAATTTATTTTAAAACTTTTATTTTAAATTTTATAGCACAAACACTGATAGACATTTACTAAACAAAACAATACAGTCTCACAGTGAAAACAGAATTAACATTAACAGTAATCCTCCCAGGCCCTGAAATTCACATTCATTGAAACAGCATTGAAAGAAAATACACCTGACCAATGTTGGAAAAAGTTGATCTTTGTGCTGTTTTCAAACCATAGGCCCCTTGCATGCATTTTTAGGACCATACAGACATGCATGTGCTCTTCGATTCACTTTACTGATTTGTATTAAATTGTATTCTTTGTGTAATACAGCACCTCTTGTTAGAGGGTGTTTTAAATATATAGTTTTGAACATTTTTCTAGTAAGCAATGAAACACAATGTAATACTCAGTGATGACAGAACTGTAAATTTCAGAACATTTCAACCATAAAAGGCAACTCAAACTTCTGTCATTACAATCAACCAATGTCAGTCAATGTGCACAATTTCTGCTGAGAATGAAGAGGTTGCTGTTAACAAACAAATTTGTATTTCAGAGTTTCATCTACAAATTCAGTGCTTCCTTCCCTTGAAGAATAAATGTCCTATGTTGCAAAAAAAAAAAAAAAATTGGTAAGCTAATATAGGGAATGGATGGCATACCGACAACGGGCTCATAGTTATTAGGCATCACATCCAAAGCAGGACACAATCAGGACTGCAGCAGACCCACCCCCCCAAAGTACATTAAATTATTAGCAATCCAGCTACATGCTGTGGAAGTAGAACCCACAGTCTTCTGCATCAAAAGCAAGTATTCTACCTGTTCGGCAACTAACACTGCTTTTAAATTTTAAGCACAATGGTTATGGCTATTTTCTAAACAAAAACAGTTGCACATTGAAAACAAACTTAGCACGAGCAGCAGTAAACTTCTCTACCCTTGAAGCTCACAATTCCTTGAAAATGCACTGAGCCAACTAAAACAACCCTGAGCATCACCAGTTCATCCCTTTGTAAAATAATTTCACTCCCTGTTAAAACTTAAAATGAGTAACTACAAGTAGCTAACATTTATCACCACAGGCATTGAGTCTTATTAAACAGCTGTATTTTGCAGGAGGCAGAGCAAGATCATGGTCAAATGAGGCCCAAGGCAGGGTAATGGATCAGGCACCCTCCAGCCATTCCTGTGTCCCATTAATTGGCTATTTGTCCCTAGTTACCATAAACACTGGTCAACTCTCCGTGTGCATATTGCTTTCTGCTTTGCTTCTACAATGCTTACCAGTATTTGTATTTAATTTAAAACTTGTATTTCAAATTTTATACCACAAACACTGATAGACATTCGCTAAACAAAGCAGTACAGTTTAACAATGAAGACAGACTTGGCATGAAAACTTCTCTGCCCTTGAAATTCACATTCATTGAAATAGCACTGAAACCCACATTCATAGAAAATGCATTTAGCCAGTAGTAGATAAAGTTTATCTTTGGGCTGTTTTCAAATCATAGGCCTCTTGCACACATTTGTGTGTTCTTCAATTCACCTTTCCGACTGCATTAAATTTTATTCCTTGTATAATACAGCACCATGTGATAGAACATGTAAGCAATGAAATAAATCGTATGAACCGATAATGACAAAACTGCCCAATTCAATCATTTCAACTGTAAAAAGCCACTGAAACTTCTGTCATTAGAATCCACTAATGTCATGCAATATGCACAATCTCTGTGGCAGTAAGTCATCTGAATAATTCCACATTAAATATATTCTGCAACTAATAAAGAGGTTACTGCTAGCAAACATTTATTTTACATTTGTTGACCAGGATAGTCCGACTATACACATGTCCATTTTCAGCGGAGGCCCAGGGAGAAAAGCTTCAAGATAATAATAGGTTCACAGCCTAGTACCTACCTTGAACTTATCTGCTCGAGGGCATTTATAAGCCTAGCCAGGGTGCATTGGCTTTCGCCACCCCATTGATTAATTAACTGATCCTCTGTCAAGCAGAGCCAATGAAGTGATCCCAGGGGTGTATTTTCTGTTACCCATCCACTCGTCAAGCTTTCTCATTGAGTGTTGGTGAGGGTCTCTGCCTAATGTAGTTTGGAATTTTGTTCCAAAGCATGGGGAGTCTCTGTGACGGGAATCTATTCTTCCAGCTTGTTCTGTTTGTTGTTGTGGCAAGGTTTAGCTCACTAGAGCATGTGGCTCACAGTGACTTGGATTTCTTTAGGTGGAGCATGTCCATCAGTTCTGAGTTGGACATGGCTTTGTAAGTCAGGCAGAGATCACCTCTGAGTAAGCGATATGCCACTGAGTACAGCCGGAGTTTTTTCAGTCGGGCTGCATAGGACATATGTTTGAGGCCTGTAATCCTTTTAGTGAGGTACTTTTGTGGTCTTTCCAGCTGTTGGAAGTGTCTTGTGAGGTACATCCCAAATGGGGCATTGTACTCCTATGATGGGTCTGATGAGTGATGAGTAGAAGGGCACTACAACCTCTTTATTTCTAGATGTAAACCCTTTAGTAATTAGATGGGCCACATAGAAGAATTTCCTAACTACTTTGGCAATATGATTGGCAAAGGAGAGATTACTATCTACCTGGGTCCCCAGATCTCTTATTAGCTCTTCTGTATTAAGGGGGCTGCCACCTATGTGGTAATTTGTGGATACTTTGTTTTTCCCAAATGGGATGACTATGCATTTTTTGGCATTTAGCTTGAGGCCATGACTTTGACACCAGGTGTCCATCTCAGTAAAGCCCTTTTGGAGAATGTCCTTGTCAGCCTGAGAGTCAGTTATGGTTCTCAGTTTGCGATCATCAGTGAACTTGGTTAGCCATAGTCCTAAGTTTTCCTGTACTTCTGAGAAGTATATGCCGAACAGTAGGGGTCCCAGGACCGAGCCTTGTGGGACACCACTTGTGACTGGTTTAGAGTTGTACCTGGAGCCCACTATTCTTACCTTGTGAGTTCTGTCTGTAAGCCAGTTGGCAACCCATCTCGTAACGTAGCGGTTTATGTTCAGGCTGGTGAGTTTTCCTGTAATACCCGAGTGGGGAATGGTGTTAAAAGCCTTGGCGAGGTCAAGGTAGGCTGTTTGAACCCTCATCTATGGCCTTGGTGATTGTCTCCAAGGAGTCAACCAGGTTTAGTAGGCATGATCTGCCCTTAACAAAGCCGAACTGGGTTGGGTTAAGTGTTTGGAGGTTCCCAATGTCTTTGTTAATGCGCTCCATAGCCTTGCAGACCAGGCTAGTCAGGCTTGTGGGGTGATAGTTACCAGGGTCAGTTGTGGCCCCTCCTTTGTGGAGTTGAATAACCGTTGCTGTGTGCCATTCTGTGGGCACATAGCCTGTGGAGAGGCTGAGGTTGAACAGCATGTTCAGGTGGGTGGGGTTAGTTCGTTCTGTAGTTAGTGCAAGACTCAGTCTGGGACACCATCTGGCTCCATTGACGCTGTGTTTTTGGCTTTTGAAAGGACTGTTTTCACCTGTGCGTCTGTGATTTCTAGGGCACTACACTTTTCTGGTATTTTTGTGGGCCCATTTGGGGGTGAAGTTTGCACTGAATCTATCTGCCAGGATGTTGGCAATATCAGTAGGTTCACTATATTTTGTGCTATTTTGCACTAGTTTAGTGCATATCTGCGAGTTGCCACTTAGATTCTTAACATAGCTAAAGAAGGCTTTGCGGTTAACCTTTGAATCCTTGGCTATTTTTCTTTCAAAGTTAGCCTTGGATGATTTTATGAGGGACCATAGTTTCTTACTGATACTGATCAAGGATGTCTTTCCTTCTTGGTATTTGCTTTTTTTCTGAACTAGTTTCTTCCTCCTATTGTATAGCCTGTTTATGGCAGGAGTCCACCAGACTGGTTTCCTTCTCTTAGAGGAGTGAGTCTTGGTTTTGCTATGGATGGCATGACCCATGCATCCTTGTAGGTGCTCATAGAGTGCATTTGTAAAGGTTTCTGCATCTTGGGCAGCATTATCCTTTAGTGTGGGGGCTGTGAAACTTACCGCCTCTGTCTTAAGTAAGGTGAATTTTGCTTTAGAAAAGTTTTTTTTACTGTGGTTTCCTTAGTTGGGGGTGGTGGTGGGGTGTGGACATCTAGAGTTATTAGTTTATGGTCTGATCTAACCAGTGACGGGTTGACCTCTGGTGTGGAACACCTGTCGCCCATGCTGGTGATGACCAGGTCCAATACGTTTTCACCTCTGGTAGGGGAGTTTACCCACTGATCTAGGGCATTTGAGTTGATGAATTCCAGGAAGCACTGGGCCTGGGAGTTTTTACTCGAGTAGTTTTCCCAGTTAATGGTAGGAGTTAATAATAGGGTAATTGAAATCGCCCAATATCAGGGTGTTCGGTAGGATCTTCATGTTTTCCAGTGTCTCCAGAAAGGTGGAGTGGTGGTCCTGGGTCGTGAAGGGTGATCTGTAGCAGGCCACAATTTGCATTACAGATTTGCCCGATGTTAGTTGCACATGGATGATCTCAGAGGTATCATGTTGCGCCACTAACATGTATCATGTAGTCCAGGGAGGTACATCTCAGGTCATTCATACCAACATGAACAATGACAGAGTCATATTTGTACTTGATGTTCTTCATCTCACATTGCTGCAGTCCTAACACTTGGGTAGTCCGCTGTCCCTCGGTCGGCCTGAATATCAGAGTATAAGGCTGACGTCGGTCAAGGCGCATTTGACTGACATCAGAACGTCAGGGTACAAATGCGCATGACTGACGTCCTATCCTCAGTCTTTTTTGCCGCATGGTCTGATGCAGAAGCAGTGTTGCAAGTGCCGTTCAGCATTCTGAAATTTTTCGAATTCGGAGTTTCAGACCGAAGTCAGAGTTGGTTAAGTACCCCGTTGGGGAATATTTTGTTTTTTTCTTGCCTCAGTGGTTTACCGGATGTCAGAAAAAGTGAATAACTGTATTTCTTGTGGGAAACAGATACCGCATAGGGATTACCATAATTTGTGTATACCTTGTTTAGGACCTGAGCACGACGTTGTTGGATGCCGCTTTTGTGCTAGGTTTAATAAACGCACTATAAAGCGGAGGTTGGATTGTGCAAGGTTGGTCTTTGGGAAGCGGTGCAATTACAAAATGCCGTCGGATGCTCCGACGCCGGCTTCCTCAAAGAAGCGCAAGGACAAGGCAGTTAAACCTAGGTTAGAGGAGTAGTCCGAACCGGACGCCAGTTCTTTAGAGGTGTCAGTGGAACCGGTGGTTCCGACGGAGGCCTCTCTGGAGTCCCAGGGAGAAACTTTGATTTTACAGGATGTGGCCTCCCAGGAGGCAGGGCAGGCTGTAGGGGCTTCTCAAGTAACTGTCCTCCCCTCCCTTCCTAAGGGGTTTAGGCCCTCTCTTTCTGCTTCCAAGGCTTCTCCTAGAGGCAGGTCTAGTTTAGCTTCTGTGGGTGTCACTCCCAGTTCTTCAGGTGTTGTGCCCAAGAAGCACATGCTCAAAATGGCAGAGGATTTAATTACTTTAATTAGAGGCTCTATGCCCCCTCCTGATAAGAGGCCTAGGATGGAACCTGTGTTGGGGGATTATGAGCAGGCTTCGGATGTGTCTGAGTCTTCGGCTGAAGACTTGCAGGAGTATTCTAATTATTCTGATTCTGATGTGGATGATCCTACTCCTTCTGCTTCTCCTCCTGAGGATTTTTCTTTTTCAGAGACCCTTCACTCCATGAGAGAGCATTTTAAATGGGAAGGTCAGGATTTCTCTGATTCCAGGAAAAGGCTTAGGGAATTTTTGTTTTTACCCCAGCATAGGCCTTTAGCTATACCTCCTGTTCTGAATGTGGTGGAAGATGTGTTTGCAGAGGCTTCTCTTAATCCTGATTCTTTGCCTCCTGCTCCTGCTAAACCAGATAGGTATTACAGGGTGCCTGAAGCTCATAAGTATCTTTTTAAGAGTCCTAGGGCAGACCCAGAAACTGTTAGCCAGGGGCCTAAGGGTGTTAAGGCTTCTGTTGTCAAGAATCCAGTTCCTGCAGATAAAGAGGCCAGGGCCTTGGATAGATGGGGAAAGAAAGTTTATACTTCTTCCACTCTAGCCATGAGAGCTTTGAATTGCCAGTTTCACATGTTGAAATATCAAAATTATCTCCTTTCTCAGTTGAAATCTAAGGTTGATGCTCTGGCGGAAGGTATTGACTGTAAAGAGTTACAAGATTTAGTGCATGTTTCTGAACAGGTGGGTAAGCATTCTTTGCAATGTGGTTTTGATGCTGTACAGGCCTCGTCTAGGGTGGCTGCCACTGGGTCAGTTCTTCGCAGGCATGCCTGGCTGAGGGATCAAAATTTATCTGACCATGTTAAAACTAGGATTTTGGATGCCCCTTTGCAATCTGATGTCTTGTTTGGTTCTCCTGTTGAGGCAGTTTTAAAGAAAATGGAAGACAAGGCTAAGTCTATGCAGACTGTTAAAGATTTTTGCAGGTTCAGCCTCCAAAGTTTAGTAGAAATTGGCCTACTAAAGGGTGGACGTATCCTTCTTATGATTCCCAGTCTAGGGGTAGATCTAGACGTGGCAGGGGCAGAGGTCAGGGCTCTTTCAGGCCTAGAACAGGGAGTTCTCCTGCACAGTCTTCGAGTGAGGGCAGGGGTCAGTCCTTTCGTAAACAGACCCAATGACCTACCTTTTCAGCTGCCAGAACCTTCTCGCCTGGCAGCACCTTTGGGAGGAAGGTTGGCACTTTTCAAGGAAAATTGGAGTTTGATTACCCAAGACAAATGGGTACTGGATATCATACATCACGGTTACAGGTTTTATTTCCATACTTTGCCTCCTTTCAAAGGCATGCCAGACATTCCTCCTCAACAAAGAATAGAGGCTCACAAGCAAATTTCACTGTTACTCCAAATAGGGGCCATACAGCCGGTTCCTATGCCAGAAAGGGGCCTAGGATTTTATTCTCGCCTGTTCCTAGTCCCAAAGAAGGGGAACACGTGGAGACCAATTTTGGATTTATCTATCCTCAATACTTATCTGGACATTCCCAAGTTCAAAATGTTGACGTTGCAGCAGCTTTTACCTCTGCTGGGCAAAGATCATTGGATGGTAACTTTGGATCTCAAGGAGGCTTACCTTCATGTTCCTATCAGACTAAGTTGCAGGAAGTATCTGCGTTTTCGAGCTGGGACTTCTCACTATCAGTTCTCTGCATTGCCCTTTGGCTTATCTACTCTGCCCAGAGTGTTCATGAAAGTTCTGGCTCCAGTGATAGCTTTCTTCAGGCTAAAAGGAATACAGATCTATCCTTATTTGGACGACTGCCTGATTCTGGCTCAAGGAAGGGAAGAGCTTCTTCATCATTTGGAATATGTGATAGCAGTGCTAAGATGCCTGGGGTATTCTGTGAACGAAATAAAGTCCAGTCTAGTACCCTCTCAAGACATGTGCTTTCTGGGTGTGAGACTGAATACAGCATCCCAGATGGCCTTTTAACCCCGGACAAACAAAAGAGTCTATCCCTTTACTTCCATCAGCTATCTCATCAGTCCGGGCTGACTGCAAGGACAGTCCTTCAAGCCTTAGGGTTCATGGCATCTTGTATTCTGGTGCTTCCCAATGCCAAACTGCATATGAGGAAGCTACAATGGTATCTCAAAATGTATGGACACAGCACTGCCAGGATCTGGACACTGTCATTCAAATAATACCTTGCATTCAAAAGGAATTTTTGTGGTGGGCTCAGGAATGTCACCTAAACAAGGGACTCTCTGTGACCCGGCCAGAGGCGAGTCAGATTTTAACAACAGATGCCTCAGACATAGCTTGGGGAGCTCATCTAAATGGAAAGTGGATACAAGACAAGTGGCCTGCCAGACTACAACATCTACATATCAACATGAAGGAGATGTTAGCAGTCCAGTTTGCATTAATAGCTTTCAAGGATTTACTTCTTCCAGGGCAGGTGTTGATTCTAACAGACAACACAACTGTCATGTGGTACATCAACAAGCAAGGGGAACACATTCTTATCCTCTATGCAGGCAAGCAATGATTTTGTGGGAGACTGCTCTCAGTTTACAACTAAATCTTCAGGCAAGGTTTCTGCCGGAGCACAGAACTCCTTAGCAGATGTGTTAAGCAGACAAATCATGGATCCCCACGAGTGGAAACTGGATCTTCATGTATTTCAGAAATTGACAGTGTCCTGGGGAACTCCAGACATAGATCTGTTCGCTTCTCCACTAAACCACCAGCTGCCAAAGTTTTGCACAAAGCGGTTTCATCCCACAGCTTGGAAAGTGGATGCTCTTTCTTTCAGTTGGAAAAATCTTCATGTGTATGCCTTTCCACCTCTGCCTCTCCTCCCAAAGGTACTTCTGAAGGTCAGACAGGACAAGCCAAGGATGATTTTGATAGCTCCAGATTGGCCTCGACAGCACTGGTACCCACTACTGAGAAGTCTAGTACGGAAGCCTCCATGGCCTTTGCCTTTGATTCCACATCTGTTGTCCCAGGAGGACAGTCATTTGCTCAATGTCAAACTTCACTCTCTTCACCTAACAGCATGGCATATTCTGTTTTAAACCATAGAAGGTCTCAACTTCCACAACAAGTTTTGAATGTGATTTTGGAAGCTAGAAGGCCTAGTACAAGGAAAGTGTACGCAGATAAATGGAAGAGATTTTTATTTTGGAGTGCAGCTAAGGATTTGGATGTTTCTGAGCCTGATTTAAGTGTGGCTCTTCAATATCTTACTGAGTTATTGGACAAAGGTTTGTCCTTCTCTTCTATTAAGATTCATGCTGCAGCAATTTCAGCTCACTACAATTGTGACCCACCATTGTTTTCTCATCCTTTATTCAAGCAATTTCTTAGAGGGGCAAAGAATATAAGACCCCCGAAGGGCTCCGACTCCTGCTTGGGATCTCAATTTTGTGTTGGAGAAAGTCACTCTACAACCTTTTGAGCCTGCAGCTACTGCTGAGTTGAAATATTTGTCATGGAAGACTGCTTTTTTGTTGGCCATTACCTCTGCAAGAAGGGTTTCTGAATTGCAGGCCCTTATGGCAGTTGAGCCTTTCTTAATTTTCCACAAGGATAGGGTATCTTTACGTACTAATCCTTCCTTTATGCCTAAAGTGGTTTCTAGTGTGGCTTTAAACCAAACTATTCATTTGCCTACTTTTTATGCAAATCCCCAAATTAAAGGGGAAAAGATTTTGCACACTTTAGATGTACACAGGCAGTTGCGATATTATTTGGACAGAACTAAAGGGTTCAGACAATCTCAGCAGTTATTAGTTTCTTTTGCTTTGTGCTCTCAGGGCAAGCCTGTGTCAAAACAAACTATTTCTAAGTGGATTGGATTTTGCATTGCTTTCTGTTATTCCCATCATGGCAAAGAGATTCCAGCTGGGATTAGACCTCATTCCACTAGGGCTACTGCCACTTCAACAGCTTTTTGAGGGGTGGCTACTAAGGATATTTTGGAGGCAGCCACTTGGAGTTCAGTGCATACCTTCTCTAGGCATTACCACCTTCCATTGTACTCTAAATCCAGGGCTGGTTTTGCCACTGCTGTGTTGCAGGGCATTTTGGCAGCTCCTGCTTCATTATAATTTAGCCATCCTCCCTTACCTCTGCTTTGGGATTCTACCCAAGTGTTAGGACTGCAGCAATGTGAGATGAAGAACATAGTACAGTTTTGTACCTACCATAAATGTAGATGTTCGAAGATCCACATTGCTGCAGTCCAATCCCTCCCTCCTTCCCCTCTGCTGTTTGAGGTGGTTGTGTGGGTTGGGTTATCCATCTGAGGTATATTGCATTTTGTATATATTGTATATATTATACATATTTTTGGTGTTAGGCTAGTTGGTTGTTTAGTTGTGGTCTATGGGTTTTGACCTTTCTTTTTAGGGTCTTCTGACATCTGGGGCAAGAAAAGACTGAGGATAGGACGTCGGTCATGCGCATTTGTACCCTGACGTTCTGATGTCAGTCAAATGCGCCTTGACCGACGTCAGCCTTATACTCTGATATTCGGGCCGACCGAGGGACAGCGGACTACCCAAGTGTTAGGACTGCAGCAATGTGGATCTTCGAACATCTACATTTATGGTAGGTACAAAACTGTACTTTCTGGAGTGACCCGAGTGCTTGTGTTATGTGGTGGATTCTGGCTCCCGACAGGCAGCTAACAGTAATCTTCTGCTTGTCCAGCCTAGTGAGTGGGACATCAGTGTGCCTGACTATACAGTCACCTATTACTAGTGTGTTAGGTATGCTATTTTGTCTTAAGGGCCGTGATTGTACGGCACACTGATTTTGTGTGTTATGTGCTGTCTGGTTTGTGACGGGAGGTGCAGGTTGTTTGGGGGTCTGCTTTGGAGTTATGTGATGCTTTTGCAGGTTTTTATTTAGAGCCTCTGAGTATGATTTTGTGTATGTATGTGTATTTTTTGCCAGTGCTGGTTTAGTAGGTCTGTGTGTGGCTGGAGGTGTGGTGCAAGTGTTAACCTTCTGCTCTTAACTGTCTTTTCCAGTCTTGGGTGGAGAGCACAGCCTCCAGCTTGGCTGTATAATTGCATCTCTCCCATATGTTAGTGTTTTGTGGTGGGAGGAGAGGGTTGTCTGTGTACATGAGGCAGTTGTAACATTGCCTCAGGATACCCAGATTTACCAGCTGGACTGGAGAGTACACCTGAAATTGCCCTTTGGTCATGCCTGAATTGTAGGGTGAGCTGCTTAGTCGCTTAGTTGGTGAGGGATGAATAAAAGAGCCTTGCCTTGCTGGGCAATCAAGTGTCAGGGTATATTAGTGCTTGCTATTCGGTCTGAGCAAGTGCTGGGCTGTAGGATGCTTTTTGAGTGCTTAGGTGGAGAGTTAGACTAGTTTCAAGGAAAAAATGAAGAGGAGCCTTAGTGGAGCCAGGAATAATTTAACCCTAGCTAACCAGTGTTGCCAAGCGCGAAACCATGCAAACACGTTTTTTATAGCAGGGAAATGAAAGCGAGAGAAATTAGCCCAAAATGGCCAATAAACTACTAACTTCTGGGCTGGAACCACTCCTCCAGGGACAGATAGGCTACTCAAAGCTCCCCTCTCTCACAGGTGAACAGAGAAACTTTCTTCTATCCAAGTAAGGTATGGGCAACTCAGAAACTTGTAACACAGCCCTGAATTCAGCACTAACCTGAAAACGGGACTATGCTAGCATAGAAAGGCAGGAAACGAGGAATTTTTTTTTTTTTTGAAAAGGTAAGGCAAAAACAGTAAAAAATACTCTTAAAATGGCTTTAAATGACTACAAACAATCAGAAACGGTTATCGCACTTTAGTGTGTAGCCTATAACAGTTAAACAAATTAAACAAAAAATTACTTTTTAAAAGTGCAGGCAGTCGAATAAGTACAATATGTGGAAAAAAAAAACAAGCTTTTAAATCACAGTAAATGCTGGAAAATCGGCGTTTAGGCAGGAAACAGTTAAGTACAGCAAGAAAATACAGAAAACTGATACATAATCACTCCAAAGTCTCTCTTCTAATCTAGAAGGCTTGTATAGTTTAAGGCTTTCTAGTGCTTCCCAGTAGGTTAGTTACAGGAAAGATGGGAAACAAGCGCAGATGTCTTTTAAACCAGAAAGTTGAAAGAGATGGGCAAACTGCCCATATGGTCAATAAACTACAATTTCTGGGCCAAGAACCATGCCTCTTGTGGTAGACGGGCTTCTTAGTGCTTACCACTCCCACTAATAAGCTAGTAGGCTTTCCTCCAACACAGAAAGGCTTGCGGGGCTCAGAAGCTTACCAACAGCCCTGGATACAGCAACTCTGTATCTGGATTAGGCTAGTTACAGGAAAGGTGGGAAATGAGCGCAAGTGCAGCTTTTAAACCAGAAAGTTGAAAGAGATGGAAAAGAAACTGTCCAAATGGCCAATAGCTACAATTTTTGGGCCAGGAACCACTTCTCTTGTGGTAGATAGGCTACCTAATGCTTACCACTCCCACTGATAAGCTAGAAGACTTCCCTCCAACACAGAAAGGCTTGGGGGGCTCAGAAGTTTACAAAGAGTCCTGGATACAGCAAATCTGTACCTGGACTAGATTAGTTACAGGAAAGACGGGGAACAAGTGCACACACAGACTTTTAAGCCAGTAAGTTGAAAGAGATGGAAAACTGCCCAAACGGCCAATAAACTACAATTTCTGGGCCAAAACTCACTCTTCCCGTGGAGGATAGGCTAACCTAGTGCTTGCCACTCAGAGTGATAAGCTAGAAGGCTTCCGTGCAACACAGAAAGGCTTGGGGGGTCTCGGAAGCTTACCAACAGTCCTGGATATAGCAAGTCTGTATCTAGACTAGACTAGTTACAGGAAAGGCAGGAAACAAGCTTAGAATTTTTTTTTTTTTTTTTTTTTACAGAGAAACAGCTAAAACAGCAGTAAATCTAATTCAAATTGCAGTGCAGGCTAGCACACTTGAGTGTGTAGCAATATTATGGCAAATACAGTTTAAATGCATTTAAATTAAGCAATGACTAAAAAACAAGTGCAGAAGGCAGTAAATTAGAAGGCTACTAAAAAGCAGTAATAAGTGCAGAGTAAGAGCAACTGAACAGATAGCACGCTGAACAGCAACTAAGACAGTTACAGTAAGAACAGCTGAATAAAGTATATATATGTTTTGTATTTATTTAATAATTTTTTTGAGGGAGGGAACAGAGCAGGATTAAGAGGCTACAGGAGTTGTCCTTCCCAAATGCTCTCTTTGTAGACAATAGGAGTGCCTGAAATCAGAATACGATCTCACTGCACTCACTTGAGTGAGCAAATGAGATGGGTCAGGAGGAGTATCCAAATACAAATTTACAAGAGGGGAGAGCAATTTCAAAGCCAGGTAGATCTTAGCCGGCTAAAGCTGAGATATTAAGCAGAAATAACCCAAAATGTACCACTTACATAAGGCAGGACAGAATATCAGTGAGATGAAACTAGCCCTCACTGCTATCAATGGCTACACAGAAATTCTAACAAGTACTCTAGAGAGACAGCCACAACTTCAGTTGGGTTAATATTCAGTGAGAAGCACAAATAAATAAATTAAATGCAGTACTATATGCAAAAGAGCAGATAGAAGTGTACTTAAATTCACATATACGTCCAGCTGATTGCAGGTAGATCTTAGCCGGCCAAAGCTCAGATATTAAGCAGAAATAACCCAAAATGTACATACATTGCATGTTTTTCATTTGTTTTTTTTTTTGTTGTGTTGCATGGCTGACAGTGAAAGGTTTAACAAAACCACAAAGCAGGGACTGAAGAAGCCCTTAAAACCTGTGCAGAAGTTAGAAAAGGAGGCCAGGGCATAAGAGGGTCTGAAAAAAAATGAGGTACGACAGAAGTTTCAGTGGCTTTTTACAGTTGACATGTACATACTAATACACATTGAACATTTAGTAAATGCTAGTTTCAAGCAGATTACAGTCATAAGCAGTACCAGCATTTAATGCATATAGTACTAACTTATTATAACTTTATATTTCATTGTTTCATCTATAAATTCAGTGTCTGCTGCCCTTGAATAATAGTGTGTCTACGTTACATTAAAAAATGGTAATGTGGTAATATTGCAATAGAGAATAGATGGCAGACTGATAACAAGTTCATAACTCGGCATCTCATCCAAAGGAGGACATACTCAGGACTGCAGCACCCCAACCCTCTTGAAGTCCAGCACAGTATCAGTAATCTATTTACATGCTTTGAGAGTAGAACCTGCAACCTTCTGCATCAAAAGCAAGGATGCTATCTGTTTTGCTACTAACAATTATTTAAGTCTATAACACAATAGTGATAGCATTTGCTAAACAAAAGAGTTGCATATTGTAAACAGACTTAGCATGAGCAGCAGTAAGGTTCTCTTCCCGTGAAGCTCACAATTACTTAAGAAATGCACCTAAAGCACATTTGCTTGAGAAGTGCACCTGAAACTCAATTCCTTGAGAAATGCACCTGGCAGCTTGGTGGTTGGGGTAAAGGATTCATGCTTTTGTTACCTATAACTAAGGTACAGGGTTTGAGCGTAAACAAATTATTCCACCTGCTATCCCTAATTAGGGCATTTTATACACACACACACACACACACACACACACACACACACACACACACACACAAAACCTCTTGGCATAATACATCGGGACAAAGCCTGAACAGTTAGGATAAATTTTAAATATTGCTTTCATAAACATAGAAAGTTGCTAGAATAAAAGGTTTTATGTTACCATGCATTTTCTGAAGGGTATGAAGTCTGAAACTCAAATGCATGTCATTATTTAGTGAATTCAGTCCTCACTGATTTGCCAGAAAAATCCAGAAAATCACAAATTTTATGAAGAACAGATTAAAAATATGAAGCAAAAAGCTGGACCATACCTCTCAACCTCTTAGCACAAAAAATCTGGATAAAGCCTGATATGATGGGTGGGGACAAAGGCCCAAAAATAGGGACAGATTTTAAATATTGCTCCAATAAACATAGAAAGTTGCTAGAAAAACAGGATTTGTCTTAGCTTGCATTTTCAAGTCTGAAACTCAAATGTATGTCATTATTTAATGACTTCAGTCTTCATGTCATCCAAGTGACTTGCAAGGAAATCAGATTTTATGAGGGATAAACCAAACGTATGAAGCAAAAGTCTAGACAGTTGAGAGGTCTCTGTCTCTCTCTCTCTCACACACATACGTCCTTGTTGTCTGAAGCACACACACTAGTTTTGTTCCACTATATGTGAAACATTCATTTCCATACATCATCATAGCTCTCTGTTCTTTGTCCTTGATTTTCTTCAATTCCCATCCTGTCCCTTATGTTAGTAATGGCAAACATTGTAGTTTTGTTCTTCAGAATAAATATGTTGATGCAAAACACATTCTTCTGTAGACTTTATAAGTGAATTTGAGTAGTTTTGGGATATTTCCTAATTTTGACCCTTCTTTATTATTATCTTTGTATGTGTCCCTGATTTTGAGCAAGGTTTGAGAACCTTATTCACCAAGAAAAGAAGTTTCAATTAGTTGCCATTACCACAACCTCGATTGCAGCCATGAGTATTATGTGGTCACGTCTGTTAACTCACTTCTGACTTCTCTTTGTAGCATTAAGTGCTGATTGCTGAATAAATCTCATTTTAATTTCCCCCCCTTTAAGACTTAAAGTAAAATAAAGCATGATTGTCACAAGGAAATTACATGGTTCTTCTGCATCTAAACAATTTAGTAGATTCACGTCATTTAGTCTCCTAGATTCTTTGTTAAAGAATCTAGGAGACTAAATGACGTGAATGTACTAAGTTTGAGTTTGCTTTTCTCAGAATACTTCCTTTTTTCCAATATATGTCAATCTCACAGTTCGTATTTATAAGTTCAGGGGTATGGGAGACTTGACAAAGATAAGTTTAAAGGAGAAATGCAATATCTACTCTTCTATATTTTTGATGACTGCTGAACATCTCCGTATGAAGCCAAGATATGTTTTTCATTTTGATTTTTGGGGGTGGGGGGGGGGTTGTAGTTCAGTGGACTGGATACAGTCAAGTGAAAAGCTAGGAGAAAACATTCAGAAGCGGCTGGATGATCGTTGCTTGTTAGTCTATGGATGCAGCACACATATCTAAAGAAGCGGCTCGAGGAACATCCTACCTACCATTGCCATAACTTCTTAGCAAGATTACTCTGGATTCTGGAACATGATTGGACTGCAGGAATCAGATGACAAGGAACTAATCCTCACAGTTTAATCATGTTTCAGGAGACATTCTTGCAAGGCACAAGCAAAAATATAAAATGGGAAACAGCAGGTCTGAAGGGCAGAACATGCCCCCAAAAACAGTGCAGTTGCGAAATGAATGGTCATAACCCACTTTAGCACCACCAGTAAATCCTCCACTGGAAATGGTAAAATGTACACAATTCGCTGTACATTTTCTGATTTTGACAAAAATAACTGTGTTTTTTTTCCATGCCATGGATGTACAATGACTTTAAAAGGGGGCAGCACGTGCCCCTGTGCCCAGGCCTAAATCTGCCACCGCGACTGGTGAAATATAATAATCTGAATGTACTGTATAATTGGTGTTCATTTCCACTTGATAACTGTCTCATTTTTTGTTATGTTGACCACACATGCATGTCAGCATTCAGCATTGGCAAATCTTTGTTTTACTGATATGCTTTGTCTTTTGAATTCTAGCAATGTGTAACATTGAAAACATGATTTTCAGATGTTTTCAGTGCTCTGACTGTAATATAATTTCACCTTGTATAATTATTACTTAACTGTGCTTTTGCACCTAGGCTGTGGCTAAAAAGGAGACATCACAGGGCACCTCGGCATTTCGTAAAAAAATCTACTGTCAATCATTAGCGGACCGGAGTTCCGCTGTGGTGACCCCTTACCAGGAAAATGCCAAAAGACCAACAACACCACCAACTGATGCATACAGGTGAAAACAAGTTGGTTATGCTGTTATTTTGATTGTTTTTAAATGTGGAATGTAACTGATGCATTTTTTATACAATATACTGAAATGGGGTGGTACAATGCTGGTGGTTAAAATTGATTTTAACTGTTGATTGGTTTATTCATTAATTGATTAACCTATCATGGGAATGGGAGTGCTGTTTAAAATTATCCTCTAAGGCATGTGTTTGTATTCTGATGAAGTTTCAGTAGTTAGGGATGAAAGCGCTCAATACTGTTGTGTGTTTTGCAAATAAAGGAGTTTTTTTTTCCATCCGATGCCCTCTTCGGTACGGTTCTTGCTTTGATTTTATTGGTTTTTCACACTGTTCCAGCTAGCTGGTTTATGTTTCGTGGTTTTATGTCCTGTTATTTCACAGTGTGTCCAAGTCCTCTCCTGGCACAACTAAACATTTAAATAGCTCTCGTACTTGTACAGACTTTGGAGATGACCAGATTATCTTTCCGAGGTTATTCTAAAAAGACAGGTCTTGTGCTTCAGTGTGGTAAATTGCCTGCTACTACATTTGTGTGCCTTCTGGATCCCTTCTGGGTCTTGCATTCTGGCCCTTTTGTTGTATAGTCTCAGGTGATTGATTTAACCTTGTCCCCTCATTCGAATTCAGACATCTTGTAGCATTTTTAATATGAAAGTAATTATACCATCACAGTACAGTACATCCTCTCCCAAATATGCATGATTAATGTTCTTTCTGCATTCCATTTTATTTTGTAAATGCAAAAATCATATTTTTGTAAATGTTTTACTAAGACCTAGTCTGGTTACAAAATGAATATCCACTGCCATTACAGCTACTCTGTGTACAAATGTTCTCTTCTTCTTTGTCAGTTGTACTCTCAGCATGTTACTGCTACTCTGTATACAAAGGTCATCTCCTCTTTGTTAATTGTACTGTCAGTGGATGTAATATACTACACTTGATATGCATGTTTGTTATTGTTAAATGGAGCTTTTCTCCCCAGGCTTCCCCTGAAAATGGGCTGCTCTTGGCCCAGTGGACTTCTAAAGTTATCAAACTGAAATAAATAAAAATAAAATAGTGGTTTAAGTACCATGAGATCTTCCAAGGTAGTATGTTTACCCTGCTGCATTTTCCTTATCTAAAAAACAGCAAATTCCTTCTGTTTGATGCAGCAATGCTGTCTCTCTGTCAGTTAGTAATAAAACACTGCTGACTTACCCATTTAATTATGCCCTGTGCACTGCAGATTCTCCAAGCAGCAAATCTGTTTTGTTAATTTTATCTTACAATTTCAAAAGCACTGTAGCTTGAGTCAAGCAATATAGTTTCAGATTTCCTTTAAAACATGAAAAAACAGTTACAAGATCAGCTCCCATATGCCTGATCCATCTACGTTATACCAGGGCACAAGATATTATTTACAGACAAGGACAATTTGGCACATCATTGATGACAAATACTGAATTCATGAATGTGGTGTTCACATATCCCTCTATGTGGACAAAATTCTAAGTTCATATAGAGCACATAAAAGAGCTCCTCCGATTTATTACCTAGGAGATTATTTTTAAAAAGGGGGCATTGTGCACTAACTCCAGCACACTTTAGTGAGGAAAAATTCCTTTGTAAGCATGGCAGATCTGTATCCAGCATATTGTTTTGGAATGATTTTAGTATGTTGTTTATTTCTTGCATGGTACAGTGTAATTCAAAGAAGGGTCATAGGTGTTTGGGATACAACAATGAAAGTGTTCATAATTGTAGCAATAAAACAACTGTTTGGGGGTTTGTTATAATGGGTGAGCAGACTAAACTGATTGCAGGTTCTGTTCCTCCAGTATTATCATACTTTTTACAGTCCAGCTTTATTCCTGTTTGTATATCAAATGTTTAGATGCAGCATGCTGTTTCTCACATTGCTACCTCAGTCAGCCAGTATAACCACAATATTCATCATGAGTAAGCATAAAAATATGAATAAACTGCAGACCAGTGTGGGATGCACAAAAATGGCATTGTATATCACCTTGTACCAATGAGCCAGTTTGTGCTTGGTGCTAAAGCACTGCTGCAAAGATGTTCAAATTCTCTAAAAAAAAATCTCATTACCCAGGAATTTGCATGACTATGAATCTCTTCACTGTGCAGTCAGAAAAAACTAGGCAGCAGAGCAGCATACTGGGAAGAAATTAATGGGTACATACTGACTCGTTACTCACCAGGATGGTCAGAGGGTTAAAGTGAGTTGCCTTTCGGTGGCAGGATTTATGACATTACAATGGCTCTAAGGACCTTCACTCTTGAAAAATATGACACTGATATGGTAGTGATACTTGTGGGAATGAACAAGGTAAGATGCAGAACCCTAAAGGGATATGCAGAGAGACAAAATCTGAACATGTTACAAATGCAGGTAAGACACGTGTCCTGAATGGAATCCTTCCTTATCCTCAGAAAATGCTTAGTTACAAGGAAAAAATAATTAGCTTCAATAATCGCTTAAGTAGTTGGTGTCAAAGGGGGATCCTTGTGTCAGCATGGGTGAAGAAGCTCAAAGGTTCATCTTGCTTCAATAAAAACTTGCCTGCACCACTCATTTCAGTGCTTTAACATACCGGCTAAAACATTTGTAGCCCCCAGAGGTTTTTTTTGGTGGAGTTCAGTTGGTGAATACTCCAGTGTGACTAGAATATTGGCCTGTCGTATCACATTAAGGTGTTTTTTTTAATGCCAGAAGTCTCAAAAATACATTGCCTGATTTTTAAGGCACTCTTCCATTTGGAAAACATTCACATTTGTGTATTTACTGAAATCTGGTTTAAATTTAGGCCGTACTTCTCCTGAACTAGGATTCTGTACTTTCCATGTCTTCGGGCTAAATAGCAACAGCGGTGGAGTATCTATATTTGTCAAGGAACATTTTTTGACAGATCCCCACGAATTCACAAATTGTACTCTGAACTGCAGATCACTCTAGGTAGGATTATTCAGCTAATAGTTTGTTACAGAACACCTTCTTTATCCCATAACACCTTCTTTGTCCCTGATGACCATGTAAGATCTCTCCCTTATTAAAAAAAAAACTACCTTATTTTGGGTGACTCTAACTATCCTTCAGTAGATTGGGATATGCCCAAAATTCTTTGACGTAAACACAAATTCCCTTCAGCAGCTGGTAAATAAAATTACTAGACAATGCAGCATTTTTGACCAGATTCTTACAACATGGTTGCTTCTGAAACTTCTATGTGATCTTCCCCAGTAAAATCTGACCATAAACTTCAGATCGACTCCTTTAAACTCCCAAGAGATCCTAAACATTCTGAATTTAAGGAATACAGACATGCAAACCTCTGTGTGAGGAAATGTCAAACCTCACTTTTGGCTGCATCTGTCCTGAGCAGTAGCTGCAGCTAGTTTCACTGATGAATTCTATGCCAAGTGCCCATTCAGAACCAAGTATAATGAAAAGTTCAGTAACAAACCAAACCTATGGTCCATCACCATAAATTATGCAACAAAATAAACTCATTAAATTATTTAGTAAATATAAAACCCATCTCCTCAAGGGTAATGTCGAAAGCATTAAAAAAAATAAAATAAAGAACACTTTAGGGTCCATTAAAGGAGCCTATGAACTTAGCCTAGCCATTGAAGCCAAATAGAATTATAAATCCTTATTAGCAATGTTAGAAAAAATATATTCCTCAGAACATATTCAAAGTGGCACCTCCTTTCCTGACCCAACTGATACTGCAAATATCTTTTAACAAATGGAGTGCTAGTGTTATCCCTGAGACTTTTATTCAAAGCCTACAATATCTAAATCCTTTACCCACCAACTACTTCTACAGATATTTTAATGAAAGTGCTAAGACCAAAATCAGTTCTATGGAACCTGATAATATGCCTTGATCCTTAACCAAGTTAATCACGCCCTTGCTGTATTTAACTTAAGTTTAGCTACCTGTTTTGTCCCTGATGAGTAGCACACAGCAGTGATGATACCCCTCCATAAATATGCCTTTAGAAATGGCTCTGGTAACTGCAGACTTAAAAACCCAATAAGACATACGGAACATATTATAACAGACATCATAAATTATGATAAAGGTTTATAGGTGTATATGGTCTAGCAACCACAGGGATTTTTAAAAGCTTACCATGCATCCCAAATTTATCCAACAAGTTTCGATGTCCTAGATGTTTAAGGGGTATATGTAAGATAAAGCATGGGTGGTCAAATAGTGACAGGATGCTTCTGTCCATTAGAGACATAGGTGCCAGACCTTGAGTGAATTTCTGATTTCCTGACCACTGTTAATGCTCTGTATTCTTTTTTGTGAACATTTGAGAACATTCTAGCTGTTATATGTGACTGGTCAGGTGTATACTAAAGGGGGCATTGTATTCAGTGATGGGCATGATGGGTGAATAAAGTGTAGCAATGACTTCCTTGGACCTAGATGCATACCCTTTCTTATATGTTGAGTAGCATGGCTGTGCAAGGAAAACTATCTTAATGTAATGTCAATCTTAAACTCTAATTTTAAGAGTGACAGGGAGGGCAAGAGAAGAATAGGTTGAGTTTTCAAAGTTTAATTTAAAGTAGAAGAAAGGTCAAACAGCAAAAACAAAATTCAACAGGAACAGGTAATACAGAAGGTAGCACCATCAGCTTAAGTAACTACATTCAGACACAAAAAGACTAGATTATTTTCCTTGCGGATTTGTTTCAAATCACTAGCAGAGAGACAAATACATCATGTAGATGTTGAAGGCCTCAAGTCTTATCAGAGAAGACGAGGCCAAATATGTATTTTAAGTATCACTCAAGAAACAAAAGGACCGATGGGAAAGAAAAGTGAAATGTTAAGACTTTTTAACTGTCTCTCTCTAACTTAGAGTTTGTACTTAACGTTTTAATGGCCTTGAATTGTTTTGGATTTCCCATGTACTTGTTCCTGAAATATTTTGTCTTAGCATCCTGGGCATTTATTATAGGTTCATACTAGGCTATCTGCCCTAGGGCATTTATAAGCCTAGCCAGAGTGTGTTTGGCTTTCGCCACCCATTTTAAATTAATTTTGCTATGCCCTTTTTCGAGGTTAGTATACTGTGCCTCTGTCTAACAATGACAAAGAAGTGATACCCGGGGTAAACCTACGATCTCCCATCCACTCATCAAGATTCCTCTTGAAGAGAGTCAATGAGGGACTCTGCCTAACCTGGACTGGGATTTTATTCCAGAGTGAAGGGAGCCTCTGGGTTATGTATCTGTCCCTCCAGCATGTCCTATTTATTTCAGTGCTGATGTTCAAGTCTCTCGAGCCCGTAGCTCGATGGGATTTGGATTTTCTGAGGTGCAGCATGTCCATTAATTCCGGGTTAGACATGGCTTTATACGTCAGGCACAGATTGCCTCTGAGCAGGATGTATGCCACTGAGTAGAGCTGGAGCTTCTATAACCGGGCAGCATATGGCATCTGTTTGAGCCCTTTGATCCTCTTGGTGAGGTACTTTTGGGGTCTTTCCAGTTGCTGCAGGTGTCTGGTAAGGTACATCCCAAAAGGGGCATTGTACTCAATTATGGGCCTGATGAGCGATGAGTAAAGAGGCACGATGACCTCCTCTGATCTAGATGTGAATCCCTTCATGATTAGGTGGGCTATACAAAATGTTTTTCTAACCACTTTGGCCACGTGGTTGTCAAATGAGAGATTGCTATCAACTTGGGTCCCCAGGTCCCTAATTACTTCTTCTGTACTTAATGGATTACCACCTATGTGGTAATTTGTGGGCACTTTGTTTTTGCCAAAGGGGATGACTATACACATTTTGGTATTATTGCCATGGCTCTGGCACCAGTTGTCTGTTTCTATGAGGCCCTTTTGGAGGATGCTTGTGTCGGCTGGAGAGTCTATTATGGCGGCCAGTTTGCAGTCATTTGCGAACTTGGTCAGCCACAGTCCTTCAGTGTTGGCCTGTACCTCTGAGAAATATATACTGAGCAAGAGAGGTCCCAGGACTGAGCCTTGTGGGATGCCACTTGTAACTGGTTTGGAGTCTGACATGGCTCCAGCAATTCTAACCATGTGGGTTCTGTCCTTGAGCCAGTTTGCAACCCATCTAGTGACATAGGGATTTATATTTAAGCTGGTGAGCTTATCTATAATGCCCGAGTGGGGTATTGTATCGAAGGCTTTTGCGAGGTCCAGGTAGGCTGCATGGAACACCTTCCCCTCGTCAGTGGCCTTGGTGACTGTTTCAAAGAAATCGACCAGGTTTAAGAGGTAGGATCTGCCCTTAAAGCCGAACTGGGTAGGATTCAGTGTCTGTAGGTCCCCAATATCTTTATTTATGAGGTTCATGATGATCCTTTCCATAGCTTTGCAGACCAAGCTAGTCAGGCTTATGGGGCGATAGTTTCCATGATCCGTTGAGGCACCACCTTTGTGGAGAGGGACCACTGTTGCTATACGCCACTCTTTGGGTACATATCCTGTAGTAAGGCTGAGATTGAACATTAGTTTTATGTTTGGGTTTAGCTCTTCTTGGAGTTCATGTAGGATGCAGCCCAGGACACCATCTGGTCCCATTGATGCTGTGTTTTTTGCTTTGGAGAGGGTGGCTCTTACCTGAGCATCTCAGATGTCAGGGGGGCAGCACTCTGCTGGGATAGATATTTGCCCTTTTGGTGGGGAGGGTTGGGTGGAGTTTGCGCTGAACCTGTCAGCTAGGATTTTGGCAATGTCTGTGGGTTCGATGTATTTTTTGTCATTTTGAACTAATTCTGAGCATATCTGGGAATTCTCACCCAGGTTCCTAACATAACTAAAGAAATCCTTATGATTATCCTTAGTGTCCTGTGCAGTTTTTCTCTCGAAGCTGGCCTTAGATGATTTTATGAGTGCCCGTAGTTTTTTGCTAATACTGATCAGAGATGCCTTCCCTTTTTGGGATTTTGCTCTATCATGTAGTAGCTTCCTCCTTCTATTGTATAGTTTGTTTATGGCTGGGGTCAACCAGACAGGACGTCTGCCTTTGGAAGATTGGGTCTTGGTTTTATTTGGGATTGCATGATCCATGCATTCCTGAAGGTGTTCATAGAATGCGTTTATAAAGGATTCTGCGGTCTGGGCCGTATTTTCCACAGGCTCGGGGGCTTTGAAGGATTCCACCTCGGTTTTGAGGAGTGTGAAATTTGCTTTAGAGAATTTTTCACTGTGGTTTTCTGGGCAGGGGATGGGGTCGGGATGTGAATATCCAGTGAGATTAGTTTATGGTCTGCTCTTACCAATGAGGGATACACTACTGGTCTGGAGCATAGAGTCTCCATGTTGGTGATGATCAGGTCCAGTATGTTTTCCCCTCTTGTGGGAGTGGTAACAAGTTGTTCCATAGCATTTGAGTTTATAAATTCTAGGAACCTTTGGGCTAGGGTGCTCCCAGTCTATGTTTGGGTAGTTGAAGTTGCCCAATATAATGATGTTTGGAGAGACCTTCATGTTTTCCAGTGTTCTCAGGAAGGCCGAGTGGGGTTCCTGGGTTTGGGGGGGTGGTCTGTAGCAGGCTATTAACTGGAAGGCAGTTTTACCCACTGTTAGTTGCACATGGATAGTCTCTGATGCTTCGTGCTGTGCCACCAACCTGGAGGTGTGGGTATCTTTGACGAATATTGATACTCCCCCCTCCTTTTGTGGTTCAGTCCAAGTTTTGGGGCCGAAAAGCATGGTATGAGGTATAACCTGTTAGTGCTGGGTTGCTCTCGGGAGCCTTGAACCAGGTTTCTGTTACTGCACCGATATCGATGTTCTCCATGCTAAGGAGAGTTTCGAGTGCATGCATCTTGAGGTTTAGACTTCTGGCGTTGAGTAGCATTACTCTTAGTTTCTTATCCCTTGTGATACCTATGGAGGTGGGTTTTTCTTTTGAGCCTTGCCTAAAAAGGCACTATGGCGGAAGCAAAAGCCTTTGCCAATATCCAAAAGCCCAGGGGTGACAGGTGCAAGCCATCCCTAGCGAAGCATTGTGGCTTGTCGAGCATGTCATCCCAGGCTGACAGGCATTGGATCCCCTTTGAATGACACCAATACGTAAGCCAGTTGTTGAAATTGATCATCTTGTCTTCATATTGTGGCATCATTCTTGGTGAGGGTAAGATGCTACTCAAGGTCAGGGTCATACCGGCCTGGGCTACATGCTCAGAGAGCTCCTCTATGTCTCTTTTTATGTAGTCCAGGGAAGTACGTCTCAGGTCATTCACACCAGCATGGACAATGACCGAGTCATATTTGTACTTGCCTTGGAGTGACCTGAGTGCTTGTGTTATGTGGCGGATCCTAGCGCCCGACAGGCAGCTCACCATGACCTTCTCCTTGTTCAGCCTGGTGAGCGGGACGTCAGTGTGCCTGACGATAGAGTCACCTATTACAAGTGTATCAGGTGTGTTGTTTAGCCTTAAGGGCTGTGACAGTTCGGCACACTGGCTTTGTGAGCTATGTGTTGCACGTGTTTTGTTTTGGGGAAGCGGTTGCTTGGGTGTCTGCTTTAGAGGTCTCTGCTGCTTTGGCAGATTTTTATTTGGAGCCTCCGAGTATGTTTTTGTGTGTTTATTGCATGCTGTCTAATTTATGATTCGGCACCATTTGTCTTGGTGGCTGTGTATCCAATCCAGATTTTCTGAAATTCAATCTCTAAAAAGAAACTTGCTGCCATTTGGTCAGGACTGTCTTTTTCTGCTCATTTATACAGTGCCAATTACCTTTCTTCTAATGAATAGTGCTGATAGAAGGTAATGATGGGGTAGAACATATGTAGATTTTTTAGAGATACATCTGATCTTCATTGCAGTTTGGCCTGTTTGTTTTGGCTTACAAATCAGCTAAGTCAAAGAGTTGGGAAAAACAGTCCCATTTGATGTGGTTGTGATACCTACTATGTAAACAACACTCCCATCACTTAAAAAAAAACAGGTCTAATATGGGCCAGAAAATTGGGAAGGGTATGGTAATTTAACACAAAGCCAACATTGGTAAGGATTTCTGCTTAGATTTACATTAGCAGAGAGTTAACATCAATCCTTCATTTTGAGATATGGGGGAAGAAAGCTGTAGTCTAAAATTTGCTTTGCCAATAGATAAAAACTCTGATATATAAAGGTCATAGACATTCGGTTTCGTTGTATGTAGAGGTTTTGACTTTCTTCAGTAGAGAGATGGACAGGAAAGTGATATGATAGTCAGGAAAGGACCTTACACCTGACTATTAATATGTATATAGGTCTGCAACAAGTTGACTCCTGGCACCCCAACTGCAAACTTAGCAATCAAAAATCAACTAAGCAACTGGTTCAGCAATAAAAAGATCATACTCATCTGTTAGAGAAAATAAATCCTTGATCTTGGCACTAGAATGGGACTGCTCAAATTTTCTATCTCACTTGAAATAAAAGACGTTTTCAACACTAAAACTATGCAAATTGTGATTTCACAGTTGTCAGGAATTGGGATGAGATTGCAGTCAACCAATTAGTTGTCAGCCACATGTAGAGTAATGTGTGCAGACAGCACATATGAGTTGGAATGAGACCACTCAACTAAGTAGGCTGAAATGCATGGATTTAAGGTCATGGCAAGTGAGAGTAGTGAACAGTCAGTGATGAGACAGCAGTGGTCAGGGGAGTCTCTGTCACTGCAGATAAATGACAGAGGTAGAGGTCAGATGAAGTGATGTTTAACAAGACAGACTGCCATTAAAGGACAGGTGTGACTGTATCAAGAGGTGGGAGTTCTCTTTATAGCAGTAGATGCTAAATGTGAAGCCCATAGGGCCACCACACTGGAAGTCCATGTTTTAGGTGGTAATCACCTGCACAGAAACACAGAGGAGGTAGGAACTAAGGTGAATGCAGAAGTTAACATTAAAGATGAAAGAATCTATGGCAAGACTAAAGAAGGGTCTCCTATTTTTTTTAACATTTCTTTCTTGGTCTCTGCATGTTTTAAATTTTGCTCACATGCCAGACACAGAGAATCTATATCTAGGAAGTGGATTATAATGGCTTACCAGATAGTTAAGCATTTCTATGAAGGTTAGTCAAGGAGAACACGGGGAACTATGGGAAGATTGTTTTTGGCTATCTACATGGGATTACCTGGTGAAGGGGACTGGATATCCTTCATGCAGGATCTGTGTGGTCACTGATAGTTATTTTTGCTAATCTCCATTAATTATGCTTTGCTGTTACATGTCACAAGCCTGCTTTACCCACCATGGCTGTTGAAGCAGCTTTGCTGTATTGTTCATGCTTTATTTTTGCTTGTTTAGTTGCTAACTTTTACTTAATATAGATTTATTTGGTGTTTGTTTTAGCTTTTAACTGTCATTTGTATTTTTTGGTTAGGTATGAAGAAACTGATATAAGGACTTCCTCCCCAAATTGGCTGCTAAAGGGACAGTATTTATGCTCATTGATTGATGCCTGTGACTAAATGCTGCATGTTCACTGTTAGTAATTATTTCTTGTACTCTACAAACCTTAGAGCATGCTGCAGTCTGATAGTGACACAATTTGTCAGCAGTGGTGAGGCTTGTATCACTATTTTCTATGTTTTGATCTCAAGTTCTTCTGTCCTTAAACATGTAGAATAAACTGAGTGCATAGGTTATTCATCTTCTTGCAGTAATGTAAAACATTTCATAATGACAGTTAAGACTTAACAGCTGCCCTAAATAAGCTTGAGAAATATTACAGAGATATATCTGTGGAGCCTAAAGAGGTATATCAGTAATCAAAAGTAAGAATGCGAGGTGAAGAGAAGGTTAAGCTGTTATTTATTAGGACCTTGTAAGTGAACAGTCAAGGGTTAACTCACCTATTCACAAACACTGGCTTGGAAATGAGGTTAGCTTCCCCCTCTACATAGGTGTCTCAGATATGATGGACAAACTGATTAAGCTTCATTTGCAAGTAGTGAGGGGGTAAACCTGCTGACTTGGAAAATTTGTGTGAATGTAATCAGAATTTCCAATTCTAAAGACTTGAACACTGATGGATTTAAGCTTTGGCACAGGTGCACATGTCCCTCGTTTTGCTACCTTGAGTTAATGTGCAAAATAAAAAAGGAGGAAAAAAAGCTCAAGGTCAGCAAATCTTGAGACTCGAAAAATTTGTCACTGAAATAATACATTGGCAGTACGTTTACAGTCTTTGCAAATGCTATTGAAAAAAAGAGAGAAACTGATAGATTGCATCCAAACTACCAGTTTGCACTGTAGTTGGTGCCGTTTGACCCCATTGTTATGAGTTTGCAGTATTCTAGGTGAGTGGATGCCCAAATGTTTGTTCTTATGGTTCAGGCACATAGCATAGCTCTCTGTCTGGGTCACTATAGTTTGATGAGTCTACCTGAAAACACCGACAACGCAGATCTCCAACAATGAGATAACCAACAGGAAAACACCAAAAAAAATAAATAAACGTTCAAAAACACGAAACTTCACATGCCCAACAAACCAAAATCCCGACAAACAACAAAACAAATACCTTTCCCAAAAAACACACACACAACACAAACGCACCAAAAACCTTACAAACACAACTATCTATGCACTAAACTTAACCCTAAGGTCCGTTACTATCGCACACTTTTCTTACCCGCACATTAACCCTAACTCACTTAATCCTCCCCTAACCCTCAAGTCCATCACTATCGCACAATTACCGCACCCTAACTCAAACTCACTTAACCCGCCCCTAAACCCAAACTCTGTCACTGTCGCACATTTACCTTACCCCACACCCTGACCCTAACGTTTGTCCCTATCACACACTTACATTAACATGACTGTGTTCTCAGCGTCAGGATACCCAACTGTCTGTCTTTTCCATTGTCGATCTTCCGGTGTCGTTCTTGTCAGCGTTCTGCATTGTCACCATTTTCAGGTAGACCCAGTTTGACATATGGTCGCTGTTCTGGCATATTTAACCTCTCCTATGTCTTGTGTTGTAAACCATTGGCAATCGCACAGCAGAAGAGGGAAAACACAGAGGATAAACAAAAAGGAATGAGGAGGATCACACGTGAGCAATAGATGCTCGTGCAGCAAGTAAAATCTCTTCGGGATCAGGCAGCATGAGCTTAGTTTGGAGTACACTTGCCTGTCAGACTTTTGTAATCCTTTCTTCATGCCTTCCTGGCTACTGCTGTTTTCCTGTTTGAAATACTTTCTGTTTTGGGGGAACTGGGTGAAAGTGAGCGTTTAGCTTGTTTTTCAATAAGGTTGCCACATTAGTTGGAGTGTTCATTTATTGTACAAAACATATTCTTTTGTATGTGTTTATACTGTGTGTCTGTATGCTTAGTGTGTGTGCATATACAAATGTGCTGTATACTGTGGTTCAGGTTTGCTCTCAGATCAATGGGTACAGTCATCTTTTCACTACTGTATAGAAACTTTACATTTCAGTGTTGTCTTTTCTTGTACAAATAAATTCCCTGTCCTTTAAAGGCATTTTAGCAGATGTATACTGTGACCCTTATTTTTTTCCTTAGTATTAAGAAAGATGCAGGGAAAAATAATGCAGTATTTTTATAACCTCTTTAATTTGTTAGTTATTTAAAGTGCAGATGTTTTTGTTTTATTTTTGAAGACTGTAAAATGGAAACAGGACAGTTTGATGCCAGTGCAACTGGATACACTTTTTCATATTAAAATTCACATGTATTGTCCATGAGAATATTTATTGGACAGTTTGACCCTGGACTATTTGACCCTAATTACATTTAATAAAAGCATTTTAATTAGGAATTTTAGATATGAATTTAATATATTTGACATTTAATATGCAGCGGCTAATTTATTTAACATGTTTAATATCTAAATAAAATTAATTTAATTAACAATAGTTTTTAACATGTTAGTGAAATCACTCATGAATTTCACATAGGAAGTTAACATATTTAACTAGCGTATTTGAAGATTTACTCCGCATATCTGAGGTTTTATTCAGTTTTATGCATGTAATTGTTATTAAAGCTGGTTTTATTCTCCAGACACTGTTCCAGGTTTTTACTTTGCTAACATGAGCTCTTTATAATTGTACCAGGTTCCAGACCAGTAATGCGAATAATATTTTGTTCTATTGACCGGTTATTTCTGTGCAATTGTGTACGATTGTCATATGTTTTTGCTATTCTGGCTGAGTGTTATAAACTATTATAAAGCCTTGATAACTAGGGTGTCACAGTAGTATCAAACTGTATTCATAGTGTTACAGATCTAGATATGGAATGTGTTAATCCAGGGCTCAAAATGTCTGGGGTCAAAATTCCCATACCCTGTAAAATTATTGTTAAAATACTTTATAATACTTTGGAGCTTTTTTCCTGGGCCTCTGTCGACAATGGGCTTCTACCCAGTTTGACTATCCCAGTAATCAAACATTAATAACAGAATAACAAAGAGCTAAAAGAACAAAAAGCCATGGGGACTACCATGACGTGTGGGAATTTGCATATAATTGTAATATTTTGTGTACAATATAGTTATCTTGTTTTGTATATATGTGTATATGCATTTTATGGTTTCTTTTAACTAATGAGGTGACACTGTGTATATTCATGACAGCAACCTTGAAATTTGACTGTGGCCATTTTTGCCTTGAATTTCATCCCAACTTAGCATCAGGGATACTCAGAAGGTGACAACTGTTTTTTGGTTGCGGGTAAGGAGACAGGCGTCATACCTAGATATGATTTATATATCCTCACAAGCATTTGTCTCCTCAGTTTGTAAAGTGCTTGTTTTGTCAGGCATCACTTACTTCAACCTTGAAAGAAAATAAGACTGAATATATTTCTTTAATGTGTTCACCTGACAATCATTTGAGGAAAAGGTTGAAAAAAAGCTCTAAAATGTACCTTGAAGCATTTGAAATCCCATGGCTTCTAGCAGCCTCAAAGCTCCAGACCCCCATCTTAATACTCTTATTTATTCCACAATAATTATAGTACACTCTTTGCCACTTGGAGCATGTAGAAAAGATGCAGGAAAAAAAGATGAAGAATAACTAAGAAAATAGGTAAGGGAAAGCCATCTGAATGGTGCGTGTAGGTCAAAATGTAGGTAACCAGTGACTTGCACCCTTTGCCTAGGACACTCATCTAAATTCATCTCTGTTTATCACATCCTACTTCCCAAACTGTGTCCCTCCCCCCTTCTGCAATTTCCTATTTCCTCCACTGTAAACCTTGGCTGTGATATAAATAGGACCTGCTGTAGAGACAAGTATGTATCCCAGAGAACTACCCCTTCTCTCAAACAGGCTAACTTGGATGGGGAACAATAAATTCATGCCTGGTATGGCACCTATGTCTTTAATTGACAAAAGGTAGCCTGTAAATTGTTCATCTTCCAGGCTCTTCCTTGTAAATGTTTCATCTCCCAAGTCCCTCCTTACTCTTGTCAGGGGTAGCAGAACATGTTAGAAATTTGGGATAATGGCTAGGCTTAAAAAGGCTATTGTAGTCATTAGCCTAGTACACACCTATGTACCTATGAGTACATTTCTGTATAAATGCGGAGACAATGAGTAATGCAGCCACACCACATACCTAATGACAAGAGGTGAAGAGAATAGAAAAGGGAAGAGGGCAGGAATGTTAATGAAAGTATTTATGCAAAAATTATGGGAGAAACAGAGGTGAGTGAGGAAGAATGGTACAGTCCTAACAGCATTTAGAAATCAGAAGTAAGATGCCATTGTTGCCAAAAAATAGATTTGTTATTGGTAGGGGACAGAGTGGATGGTGAGGGCATAAGTGCCATACTGGAGAGAAAATGAATGGGTGAAGAACAGATGTGATCCAAAACACCCTAGATGGCCTGGTGAAAGAGTAATGTTGATACTAAGTAAGGTCTGGGGGTTTCTGACCAAAGCTCTAGATGAGGGGTACCCGAGGATGAGCAAGAGTGATTTGCAAGTATATTATGTGAAATGTATGGAAGCCAATAAATTCTGTGAAGAGGTGTAAGAGATTGTAAGTACAGTGAAGCCAACTGCTGGTCATTTTATAGAAGGCCAGATTATAATTAGGAAGCTTGGGGAAGTTGAAGTTTTAGGGGTGTTGAGTAGATGGAGAAGACAGTAGAATACATGGCAGTGAAGAATACTCGGACATACTTGCATTAGATGGGTAACATATACGGCAGTTTGACCAAATTGATTTTGCCTCATATTTTTGCAGTATATCTCTTAAAATTTCAATGTTTCTTGTTTTTAATAAATCACAGGAAAAAAAGTAAGGCAAGTAATTAGAGTCCACTGTTATTGTTCAGAAAATGTGTTTAAACTTTGTGTTAACTGGAGTATTTAAAAATTCTGTTATTTTGGCCCTTTGTCAACCTGTTCTTTTTAGCTTTATCCAGAATTCTCTAGCAAGGACATTAAGAGGTATGAATGTTAATGAATAATGACAAAGGAATTATAACTTTTAAGAGATAAGGATAGAGTAGGATAGAGTGCTAGTAGAATCGCACTTCACAGGGACAGGAAGTACAATATGGTACAACTCTGCAACGTGTGCTGAAAATTGATTAGGAGTGGATAAGAACAAGAGAAAGAGAGGTTGACAACTTTCAAGAGGGATGTGGGTTCATGAGACTGCATATTTACAATAATTAAAAAGACAAGTTTAGTTTGTTCAGAGAAGATGAAATGGAATTCGGATGGAGCGGCAGCGGGTGGAGATAAAATTGGGATGGAGCGGCAGATGGTGGAGATAAAATTGGGGTGGAGCGGCAGAAGCATGAGAGGAATCTGAGGATCAAGATGCCTTTTGGCCGTGGAGATTTAAAGTGGAGGAAGAGTTGAACAGGAAGGCAGGTGGAAGTGGAATCCGTGGAAGTAGAGAGAAAAAAGGGAAGAAAATACTCAGAGGTCCCAGCCCAGTGGCAGTGGCTAGGTAGGTGAAAAAGGTTAACAAGAAAGGATCTCTAGAGAGGGGCAGTTTTGCAAGACTGAATATATCATGGTAGGAGAGGATAACTTTGGCAGATCAGGCCAGTTTTTATGAGGCTCTCTTATTAGGAATATAGTATGTACCAGTGAGGTAGGTGTGGGAAGGTTGGGAGGTAAAATGATCAAAAGGAGGTGCTGGGCAGAGATGTGAAGTCTGTGGAGATTCTGAATGCTATCAGAGCGTTGCATCAAAGAGGGGGAAATGAGCAGTTCATAAGTATCTCCAGTGGACTGTTGTATGGTGATTGAGAGGAAAGTAGCAGAGAAAATTGTTTGCCTGATGAATACAGTATGGAGTGACAAACACACCTTGAAATGACGAGATAGTAATTAAATATCTAGGTAATAATTACCAATTTCCCTTGTATATTCCAGTGAAAGCAGCCATATAACAATCCTGAAGGCTAGATTAAAAAAAAGAGACTATTATGAATCTGTATGAGAGGTTTGTCAAAAGGTTATTAGAGAATCATTAATGACTGTTACTGGACTTTATGGAAAGAAAAAGCAAAAAGGTAGAAGGATGTCAGACATGTTAAACTTACCCAAGATAATGCTTTGTGGATTTGAACTATGCAATACATTTTTTGGTGAGTGGGACAGACGAGAAGATATTAAGGATGGGATTTAGGATGGGGTAAGGCATGCTCATTTTCAGGAAGAATATTGTGTTGGTTAGTGTAAGTAACCAGATAAAGTAGAGTGACCCAAAACCAAGTTGGGAGACATCTAAGACAAGGAAGGCAGCAGTAGGAAAAATAATCTAACTCTGGAAAATTTTAATTATTCAGGGATCCAGAATCAATGATGGCATGGTGCTTAGACTTTGGAGATGGGGGTAATGATGTAGAGGATGGCTGAGGGAAATGGATTGGGAGTTGAAGAAAGGGAGATTATGAACAGAGAAACTGGGATCAGACAACTGGAAAAGGTCATTAGGTATTTTAAGACAGGAAAAGCAGGTGTTTGGATGGTATCCTTTTATTTTTTATACGGGTGTTTGGTTGAAAATAAAGGATATTCTGGCAAGAATATCTGGTGTAAAAGTGGAAATACAGATGAAATACAGAAGTGGAAGTGGAATACTCCAGTTACAAAAGTGGAAATAAAGACTATCTGCAAATATATAGAGCTGAGTATATTTTTCTGTATTATTCTGTATTATAGAGCTAAATTGTTGCTTAGATATCTGTTGTCTTACTGTTCTGCAAATATACAGACATCTGTATATATTATTTTGGTTTTATAATTTGCACTGTGATTCCTCACATCTCTGTTGAAACTGGCTTCCCCACCCCCCCTCCCTGTTCTTGGTTGTAGTTTAAATTTGGTGGCTTTTGCTGTGCCCGCTCCACTGTAGATTTGATCTGGGACACACCCCCATTCCCATCTTGTTACCGCATTCTACCTAATAAACCCTTTCTGCACTTGCTTTTAGTCCTTTTTAATTTAATTACATTTTTTCAAACTGTGTGTGGACTAATATTGCTACATACTCAAGTGTGCCAGCTTGCACTGCATGTGAATTGTTTTTACTACTTTTCTGAAAAAAAAAAAATTGTAAGCCTGTCACTACCTTTCCTGTAATTAGTGTTCCGGATACAGATTTTCTGTATCCAGGACTGTTTGTAAGCTTCTGAGCCCCCCAAGCCTTTCTGTGTTGGAGGGAAGCCTTCTAGCTTATCAGTGGGAGTGGTAAGCATTAGGAAACCTGTCTACCACATAAGGAGTGGTTCTGGCCCAGAATATGTAGTTATTGGCCGTTTGGGCGGTCTTCCATCTCTCTCAGCTTTCTGATTTGAAGGCCTGCATTTGCACTTGTTTCTGTCCTGTAACTCCTGGGCCCATCTAATTTGCTCACTCAAAAAAAAAAAAATTGTTATCTGGTTTTACTGTATTTGTGTTTTTTCCTACTTTATTTTGCTTTTGCGTCATCTTAATAGTACTCAATTGTATTTATTACTGCTTGGTGTAACTCATTCTAAGCCTTTTAGTTTAAGCACTTGGGCTTCAAACCAGTTGTTTTACATTAAGAAGGTTTGTGGTCTGCACTGTAGTGGCAGAACAGGTAGCTTACATCCTTCTAAGTTGGGAACTGCTGATTGAGGGCTCAGTGTCTGTTATTCTAAAAGCGTATTAATTCTGGTTTAAGCACTTGGGCTTCAGGCCAGTTATTTTACATTAAGAGGGTTCGTGGTCTGCACTTTTGTGGGAGAAGAGGCTGGACTCTGCCCTTCTGAGCTGGAAATTTCTGGTTAAAGGCTTATAGTGCCTGCATATTTGAACTGCTTCTTACTGAAATTGGTACACCTTGTTTGCTGTAGCATAGACTAGCTACAGGCCTGCTGAATCTAGCTTTGTTTGTATAACTTGAGCACTAATCCAGGCATTCTTTAAAGCATTCAATTGTATTTATTACTGCTTGGTAGTAACTTGATTAAAGTGTAGCTATCATTCTAAGTCTTTTGGATTAAGCACTTGGACTTCAGACCAGTTGTTTTACATTAGGAAGATTTGTGGCCTGCACTGTGGTGGCAGGACAGGTAGTTTACATCCTTCTAAGTTGGGAACTGTTGATTGAGGGCTCAGTGTCTGTTATTCTAAAAGTGTATTAGTTCTGGTTTAAGCACTTAGGCTTCAGGCCAATTATTTTACATTAAGAAGGTTCGTGGTCTGCACTCTTGTGGGAGGAGAGGCTGGACTCTGCCCTTCTGAGCTGGGAATTTCTGGTTAAAGGCTTATACTGCCTGCATATTTGAACTGTTTCTTACTGAAATTGGTACACCTTGTTTGCTGTAGCATAGACTAGATCCAGGCCTGCTGAATCTAGCTTTATTTGTATGCTTGTTGTTTGTTTGCTTGTTATTTCCCTGAAACACTAATTCCACCTAAAACACTGCTTTTCAGCGCTTCTGTGGATCCCTAGTGATATCTGCATTGCTTACTGTACTTATTTCCTTGTTTCACTTGAAAGAAAGTTACTGTTTGTCATTTTAAGTTACCTGTAACATATTGCATTTAAGTTACCTGGCACTTGCTCACTAAAGCAATTGTATAAGTCAGCACTAAAAAATTAAAAGCACTACACCCTCTCAAACTCCCCTTGAGTACCTTGTTCCCCATTGGCCCTTTTTTTCAATTATAAAGGAATTCCCAATACTATTCTAGCATGTCCAAAGGTCAGTTGTCAATCTCCTCTCCGGTCCAGCTGGTGAATCTGGGAATCTTGAGGCAATGTTACAACTGCCTCATGTACACAGACAACCCACTCCTCCTCCCAACAAATTCCAACACATGTGAGAGATGCAACCATATAGCCAAACTGGAGGCTAAGCTCTCTCAACTCAGTACTGGCGTAACCAGTCAGGAGGAGAAGGAAACCACACTCACTACAATACCAGTCCTACCATGACAGCAAACCAAACGCATAAACACACAATAACGTACTCTGAGGCTCTAAAAATCTGCCTAAGCAGCAGAGACCGCCAAAGCAGACACCCAAGCAACCGCTACCCCAAAACAAAACATGTGCAACACACAGCTCACAAAGCTAGTGTGCCGAACAGTCACAGCCCTTAAGGCTAAACAACACACTTGATACACTTGTAATAGGTGACTCTATCGTCAGGCACACTGACGTCCTGCTCACCAGGCTGAACAAGGAGAAGGTCACGGTGAGCTGCCTGTCGGGCGCTAGGATCCGCCACATAACACAAGCACTCAGGTCACTCCAAGGCAAGTACAAATATGACTCGGTCATTGTCCATGCTGGTGTGAATGACCTGAGATGTACCTCCCTGGACTACATGAAAAGAAACATAGAGGCGCTCTCTGAGCATGTAGCCCAGGCCGGTATGACCCTGACCTTGAGTACCATCTTACCCTCACCAAGAATGATGCCACAATATGAAGACAAGATGATCAATTTCAACAATTGGCTTAAGTATTGGTGTCATTCAAAAGGATCCAGTGCCTGTCAGCCTGGGATGACATGCTCGACAAGCCACGATGCTTCGCTAGGGACGGCTTGCTCCTGTCACCCCTGGGATTTTGGATATTGGCAAAGGCTTTTGCTTCCCCCATAGTGCCTTTTTTAGGCAAGGCTCAAAAGACAAACCCAACTCCATAGGTATCACAAGGGATAAGAAACTGAGTAATACTACTCAACGCCAGAAGTCTAAACCTCAAGATGCACGCACTCGAAACTCTCCTTAGCATGGAGAACATCGATATCTGTGCAGTAACAGAAACCTGGTTCAAGGCTCCCGAGAGCACCCCAGCACTACCAGGTTATACCTCATACCATGCTTTTCGGCCCCAAAACTTGGAGCGAACCACAAAAGGAGGAGGAGTATCAATATTCGTCAAAGATACCCACACCTCCAGGTTGGTGGCACAGCACGAAGCATCAGAGACTATCCATGTGCAACTAACAGTGGGTAAAACTGCCTTCCAGTTTATAGCCTGCTACAGACCACCCTCCCAAAGCCAGGAACCCCACTCAGCCTTCCTGAGAACACTGGAAAATATGAAGGTCTCTCCAAACACCATTATATTGGGCAACTTCAACTACCCAAACATAGACTGGGAGCATTACTCTAGCTCCAACACCCTAGCCCAAAAGTTCCTAGAATTTATAAACGCAAATGCTATGGAACAACTTCTTACCACTCCCACAAGAGGGGAAAACATACTGGACCTGATCATCACCAACATGGGGACTCTATGGTCCAGACCAGAAGTGTATCCCTCACTGGTAAGATCAAACCATAAACTAATCTCACTGGATATTCACATCCCAAACCCACCCCCTGCCCAGAAAACCACAGTGAAAAACTTCTCTAAAGCAAATTTCACACTCCTCAAAACCGAGGTGGAATCCTTCAAAGCCCCCAAGCCTGTGGAAAATATGGCCCAGACCGCAGAATCCTTTATAAACGCATTCTATGAACACCTTCAGGAATGCATGGATCATGCGATTCCAAATAAAACCAAGACCCAATCCTCCAAAGGCAGACGTCCTGTTTGGTGGACCCCAGCCATAAACAAACTATACAATAGAAGGAGGAAGCTACTACATGATAGAGCAAAATCCCAAAAAGGAAAGGCATCTCTGATCAGTATTAGCAAAAAAAGTACAGTTTTGTACCTACCATAAATGTAGATGTCCAATAGATATGCAACTGCAGTCATAACATATGTGTTGTCCTGCCTCAGGCAGCCCTCGGTCGGACGGATTCCAAAGTCTGGGTCCGACGTCGGCTGATGTCGCATTTCTCTCCGTCAGAGCGGCTGGAGTATATAAGCATCAGCCGACGCCATCTTCTTCAGTGTTTCTTGCCCCAGATGCCAGGTGCCCTCCAATGAAGGCTGTAATCAAATTGGAAGACAAAAATAGGTTTCCAGACAATAAATAAGCAATAAACAGATACACCATAACAGATATACCCAGCTAAGGATAATAGGGAGAGGAGTGGACCCAAGGCATAGAGGAGGAGGAGGGAGGGAAAACCTGACTGCAGTTGCATGTCTATCGGACATCTACATTTATGGTAGGTACAAAACTGTACTATGTCCTTCAAGAATGCAACTTCTGTCAGGTAAGCCATTTGAGAGGCTGTGTCTAGTTTGGCTCCTAAGAAGGTTATTTGCTGGGATGGCTGAAGTCTTGACTTTTGAAAGTTGACTGTGTATCCCAGAGCCTGTAGCAAGTGTATAACATAATTCAAGTTTTTTGTCAAGGTTTGTTTGTTGTCCGCTTGTATGAGGCAATCATCCAGATATGGGTAGATTTGAATCCCCTGGAGCCTACAATGAGCAATTACTGATGCCAGGCATTTCGTGAATACTCTGGACGCAGTAGATAAGCCAAATGGCAATGCTGAGAATTGATAATGCTCTGGCCCTGCAAGAAATCTGAGGTATCTTCTGCAGCTGTGTCTGATAGGGACATGCAGGTATGCCTCCTTGAGGTCCAGAGTAATCAGCCAAGACCCCTTGCCCAGCATGGGAAGGAGTTGCTGTAAAGTCAGCATTTTGAACTTTGGTACTATGAGAAAAGTGTTTAGAGCGGACAAGTCCAGTATTGGTCTCCATTGAGTTTCTTTTCTTGGAACAAGGAACAGTCTTGAATAAAACCCCTGACCTTGTTCTTGTTGTGGAACTTTTTCTATTGCTTTGATCTGAGCAAGCAGAGAAATTTGCTTGATAGCCTCTGCCCTCTGATTTTGTGGAAGGTTTGGCATGCCTTGTTTTCTTGGCAAGGTATGAAAGTGGAACCTGTAACCGTGGTCTATAATGTCCAAAATCCATTTGTCTTTTGTCAGTTTGTGCCAATTTTTTGAAAACAGAGATAACTTTCTGCCCAAAGGAGCTTCTGTTTGCTCCTTGGTCAGCGGAAGTAGAGGAAAGTCATTGAGATTGTCCCTGCGGGGCAGGAGAAACCCCTGTGTCACTTCTTTGGTTTGCTGGTTGCCATTGTCGTCCCCTGTAGGATCCTCTGTATTGCCCTCTTCCTCGGGCACGCCTGTTTTTGCCCCTTTGAAATCTTTCAGGATTAGGAAAGGACCATTTGTTAGAAGGCCAGTTCCTGCTGAACCTGGAGGAAATATTTGACTGTCTGAACTGACTTGGCTTTTTCCTCAATGGACTTTAACACATCTTTAGCATTAGCACCAAAAAGCTTGTTCTTTTCCAAGGGTGCATCAAGAAGTTTTGCCTTAACATGATCTGGTAAAGGTTGTTCTTTTAACCATGCATGTCTACGAATGACCACCCCTGTCATAGCTGCCCTACATGAAGCCTCCAATGCATCATATACACACTGTAAAAAATGATTGCTAACCTGCTGAGAGTTATGCAGAGCCTCCTGCAAAGACTTCCTATCTAAAGGTTCAGGAGAGGCCAATCTTTTCTGTAAATCATCTAACAGGAAATTCTGATATTGAAACATGTGAAAGAGACAATTGAGAGCTCTCATAGATAAAGTAGTAGAGGTGTAGACCTTCTTCCCCCATCTCTCAAAGGACCTTGTTTCCCTGTCGGAAGGCAAAGGATTTTTGGAGGTGGTAGTTGAAACCCCTTTAGGCCCCTGGGAAATTGTTTCTAAATCAACAGCATGGGCCCTAAATAAATGAGAATGGGTTTCTGGGACCATATAGTATCTGTCAGGCTTGACAGGAGCAGGAGGAAGAGTATCAGGGGAAACACTGGAGTCAGAGTATAAGTCATCCAAAACATCAAGCACAGGAGGTATAGCTAAGGGTCTGTGTTGAGGTTTTTTGAGGAAGGTTCGAAGGCGCTTTCTGGAATCAGAAAATTCCTGGCCTTGCCACTTAAAATGCTCCCTCATGGAATGCAGAACTTCCCCAAAAGAAATATCCTCAGGAGGAGAGGCTGAGGGAATGGAGTCCTCTGCATCTGAATCCTCATAGGTCTGGAAGGGCTCTTCCTGGCTTCCGGAGTGAACAGAGTCCTCAGAATCTTCATCTGAAGGCAGAGGGTCAGAGGGTTCAACCCTAGGCCTCTTATCAGGAGGAGGCTGGGATCCTCTCTCAGGATGGGCCTGGGAACCTCTGATCAGGGAAATTAAATCTGCGGCCATGGACATGATTTGAGTTTCAGGAGTAGGCTGAGGTAAGGCTTTAGCAGTAAGATGCTTGGACTTGCTGGCTGCCTTGGCACGTGTGTAGGCCTTAATAGACATGGACATGGGAGGCCTAGCCGCTCCATGTGCAGGAGTGACCTTATCAACAGCAATGGTCTCGGGCATTTCCTCGGTTTCGGTATCCAGAGGAAAATCAATAACTGGCGTCGGAGTGGCCTCCGGTATCGGAGGTATCGGTAATGCGGTGTCTTCGGTTCGGAGTGGTGGAATAACCACCTCAGAGGGAACCGGGGCACTCGCGGTTAGTTTTGGCGTGGTGTCGGTGGAAGACGCGGGCCAAGGATGTCGGTCCCGGTCTTTTAGTTTCTTAGGAGTCTGCGTTGTCGGTTGTTCCGACGGCATTTTATAATCAAAATTTTTCGCCGAAAAAGTCTTCAGCGAACTCCGCCCGGCGCCTGAGAGTGCACTTGTTGAAGCGAGCACAGGCGGCACAGGCCGAGACGTCGTGGTTTGGGCCAAGGCAAGGGAGGCAGTAAGAGTGGAAATCCTTATGAGGTATTTGTTTACCACAAGACAAACAATTATTTACTTTTTCAGTAATTTCTGACATCGGCTGAGGCAAGAAAAGGTCCCCAACGGGGTACTTAGCTTTTTTGATGACTTTGGTTACGAAGAATACAGGAGCTGACCGACCGGCACTTGCGAACTGCTTCTGCTTCGGGCACCGCGTGGCAAGAAAGACTGAAGAAGATGGCGTCGGCTGATGCTTATATACTCCAGCCGCTCTGACGTCGGAGAGAAATGCGACATCAGCCAACGTCGGACCCAGACTTTGGAATCCGGCCGACCGAGGGCTGCCTGAGGCAGGACAACCCATATGTTATGACTGCAGTTGCATTCTTGAAGGACATCTACAGGCACTCATAAAAATGTCTGCCAGCTTCGAGAGAAAAATTGCACAGGACACTAAGGATAATCACAAGGCTTTCTTTAGTTATGTTAGGAACCTGGGTGGGAATTCCCAGATATGCTCAGAATTACTCCAAAATGACAAAAAATACATCGGACCCACAGACATTGCCAACATCCTAGCTGACAGGTTCAGCGCAACCCCCCCCCCCACCAAAAGGGCAAATATCTATCCCAGCAGAGTGCTGCCCCCCTGACATCTCAGATGCTCAGGTAAGAGCCGCCCTCTCCAAAGCAAAAAACACAGCATCAATGGGACCAGACGGTGTCCCGGGCTGCGTCCTACATGAACTCCAAGAAGAGCTAAACCCAAACATAAAACTACTGTTCAGTCTCAGCCTTACTACAGGATATGTAACCAAAGAGTGGCGTACAGCAACCAGTGGTCCCTCTCCACGAAGGTGGTGCCTCAACGGATCCTGGAAACTATTGCCCCATAAGCCTGACTAGCTTGGTCTGCAAAGCTATGGAAAGGATCATCATGGACCTCATAAATAAAGATATTAGGGACCTACAGACACTGGATCCTGCCCAGTTCAGCTTTGTTAAGGGCAGATCCTGCCTCTTAAACCTGGTCGATTTCTTTGAAACAGTCACCAAGGCCATTGACGAGGGGAAGGTGGTCCACACAGCCTACCTGGACCTCGCAAAAGCCTTCGATACAATACCCCACTCAGGCATTATAGATAAGCTCACCAGCTTAAATATAAACCCCTATGTCACTAGATGGGTTGCAAACTGGCTCAAGGACAGAACACACATGGTTAGAATTGCTGGAGCCATGTCAGACTCCAAACCAGTTACAAGTGGCGTCCCACAAGGCTCAGTCCTGGGACCTCTCTTGTTCGGTGTATATTTCTTGGAGGTACAGGCCAACACGGAAGGACTGTGGCTGACCAAGTTCGCAGATGACTGCAAACTGGGCGCCGTAATCGACTCTCCAGCCGACACAAGCATCCTCCAAAAGGGCCTCATAGAAACAGACAGCTGGTGCCAGAGTCATGGCCTCAAGCTAAACGCCAAAAAGTGTATAGTCATTCCCTTTGGCAAAAACAAAGTGTGCCCACAAATTACCACATAGGTGGTAATCCATTAGGTACAGAAGAAGTAATTAGGGACCTGGGGACCCAAGTTGATAGCAATCTCTCATTTGACAACCACGTGGCCAAAGTGGTTAGAAAAACATGTTATATAGCCCACATAATCATGAAGGGATTCACATCTAGATCAGGGGAGGTCATCGTGCCTCTTTACTCACCCCTCATCAGGCCCATAATTGAGTACAATGCCCCTTTTGGGATGTACCTTACCAGACACCTGCAGCAACTGGAAAGACCCCAAAAGTACCTCACCAAGAGGATCAAAGGGCTCAAACAGATGCCATATGCTGCCCGGTTAAAGAAACTCCAGCTCTACTGAGTGACATACCACCTGCTCAGAGGCGATCTGTGCCTGATGTACCAAGTCATGTCCAACCCGGAATTAATGGACATGCTGCACCTCAGAAAATCCAAATCCCATCGAGCTATGTGCTCGAGAGACTTGAACCTCAGCACTGAAATAAATAGGACATGCTGGAGGGGCAGATTCATAACCCTGAGGCTCCCTTCACTCTGGAATAAAATCCCAGTCCAGGTTAGGCAGAGTCCCTCATTGACTCTCTTCAAGAGGAATCTTGATGAGTGGATGGGAGATCGTAGGTTTACCCCGGGTATCACTTCTGTGTCACTGTTAGACAGAGGCACAGTATACTAACCTTGAAAAAGGGCATAGCAAAATTAATTTAAAATGGGTGGCGAAAGCCAAACACACTCTAGTTAGGCTTATAAATGCCCTAGGGCAGATAGCCTAGTATGATCCTATGAACCTATGATGCAAACTTCAATATGTGATGGTGTTTTATAAGTCAAATGCAAAAAGAATGATCTAGTGAATTCTAGACTAGTTACATAATGCAATGATGATGTGAACATTTTTGGTGGAATCTTGTCAGCAAGGTTTAATGTGGTTTTGTGAGAGAGATGGGGGAAAGCAAGTCAGTGTTTTAAACATAGGGAAGACATGGGTGTGGTCTTAGTGAAATTCAGAAAACATTTTATAGTTTGAAAGGACTTGTATGACTGAAGTTTTAAAGCTAATATTGGAAGAAGGCAGATGGTTGAGTTTGGCAATAGCCCTGTTAGATGATGATAGGTAAATTTAGTACGTAATGTGGGGTATTCAAGAGGTACATTTTTTCTGTATCTGGTAATATATAGATCAGAAAAAGCTCCACACACTAAAAAAAATATGATCTGGTCTTATTTATCATAATTCTAATTCAGCACTTTTATTCATTGAAGTGCTTCTTTGTAATTTAATTGTAAGCTAATTTGTTCTTTCAGTAATGAATTGCACTCAAATGAAAATTCAAAACTGATTATAAATGATTCAATACTGTGTTGTATCTTCAGCTATGCTGATGTCCAGGTAAATGCCTATGTAAATAGTTATACATTCTGTTATATGTTTAGTTGCATTGTCTGGCCTCTCTGGTCCAGGTCCTGATTGAAAAGGGTCCTTGGAGCAGTTTGCATGTCTGGATAAGAAATGTTTAAATAAATAAAACTATGTATTATCTGTTCACAATACAGCTGCCAAGAATTACCCTCAGGCTTTGCTTCTCTTCACTCCCACTGTCAATTTCCTAGTGTCTTGAATGTACAGTATAGAGGGTTATGATAGGGTCTCCCATCATAACTGACATATGTGACTGAGACAAGGATAATGTAGAAATTAACATTGATAATGCAGTGAAGTAAAGTTTGAGAGATGAGCCTTCACATCAATGTTCAGAATGCATAATATAAGTTATGTTTGGAGAGAACTAATCCTAATTCTTTGTAGTTCACAGAATTTTACTGGCTACCCAGTTACAACAGAAAAGTTAAAGAAGAACAAAGTGTTTTATGGATTTGACATCCATGATATTTATAGTGCCAACACTTACACAGCAGGCAGAATCAGTTTCCCTCTGAGAATTTAATGGCTTTAAAGCTGCTAGAGATATTTTTCACGTCTTTGTTTAAAAGTATGGCAAAGAGAAGTATCTGACAGCTTTTAATCCTGTTTTCATTTCTGTCATTGATACACTCTTACGTGAGACTAGAATTTAACAGTACTTAGAAAAGTGCTTATCAAAAGTTTCAACACCTTTCTGATGTCAAAAAGGCACTTAACAAAACCTTTTCCCAGTTTTAGAGCATAATCATTGTATTTCATGGACTACAGGTTGGTTGTGATCCAAGACCCTATCATAAACCTCTATGCTGTTGAGAATGCAGTACCATATTACTGTGAAGATGTATGTTGTTACACAGGCTGCTGTAATATGACTGGTGTTTATATTTACTGCAAACTAATAAAAGATTTAGAAAAAAAAAATCATGGTTTCTGACACGCATCACGAATTTTATGTAAATATTTTAAGACTGTCGTAAGTTGTGAATCTTTCCAGAACTTTTAATTGATTGAGTTCTCTGAATATCTTTCCATTGACGAGCTTGTTGGCCCTTTGCAGATGCATCCCTTTAGAAACAGAACTGTACCTCTGTAGTCACTGCAGCTAATAGAAACAAGTGTGTGTGTGTGTGTGTGTGTGTGTGTGTGCATGTTTTTTGGGAGGAATGAAGGTGATTTGCTGTACACTGTGTTGCTCTCAACTGTGCATTCCTGCCTTGTATGTACTGATTTAGGGATTAGCAAGAAATCTTGGCAACTCTGACACATGCACATTTATGCTGCATTTTGCTAAAAGGCCATTAGAACATGCAATTCAATCTAATTAGAAAATTAAAAGCCTTCATGTACTAATGATAGCATGTCTTTTCACAGTGGTCGCCATACATTGACACATTTCCTATTGTTCTTTCATCACGTTTTCTGAAATTTTATACAGTGAGTCATGTATAAGTTTTAGAAATATAACTGGTATCACAAGTGAGAAGTGGAAAGTAATGAAGCCATACAGAATTTAGATAAAGACTTAATTTTTATAATCTGCAATAGTTTTTTCTTATTCTCGTGATTAATTCTTTAATTTATGACTATAACTGTGATTTCTTAAACTCGTAATTTAGTGCTTTTCTTTACCAATGTTTGTCATTCAATACTAAATCAAGCCACAAGCTCTAACTTTAATATAACCTATATCATGTGGCTCTGTGTAAGTGCTGATAAGCTCACATTCATGTTATTTATGTTTGTGTTTTTGATTCACTAGTAGAAAGGTCTGCATAAAATACATTTCTGCAGTTTTAACACAGATTGCACACTTGCACTCTTTAAACTGCAGCTACCTATTGTTCATGTACTGGCACTAGTATGTTCCACTCTTGAGGCCATGGTTTTGATTCCTTCAGTCTCCAAACAGATAGTGTGACTTTGAAAAGGTAACCAGGCAGTGCTTCCTGGATAACTCAAAAAAGAAGCACTTAGGCTTACAGGTAAATACAGAAGGTTAAAGCAGAGACCATGATTCTGCGTGCTATTTCACTGTCTGTTGGCAAGAAATATCCATGCAGTAGGGCACCAGTTTACTATAAGGTGGTACAAAATGCAATCATAAATATCAGTCTTACTGTTTATCAAGGCATGGCTAACCTGAGCGTGCCTCAGTCCATCATTCTTAATGAAACCTGTCACAAACAGCCTACCTAGTTTTTCTGTAACTACAATTTATTTTCTTTAAAACGTAGGGGGACATACAGTGTTATTTTCAAAAGAGAGAATGATTTAGGTAAATACTATAGCAAATTTGTCTATATCAAACCAGGCTTTACGTAGTTGTGGTTAGACTGTCTTATAATATCCAGCAAAAAGAAACAGCCAGCACTCAAAAGTGGAGCATAAATAGTTTAATGAACACAGCCCAAAGGTGCATGTAAAAGCACACTACCCAATGTTTTCAAGCCAGTTTTGGCATTAAAGCCTTCTTCAGTGAATAAAAAACATATACAACACCAACATTTTATATATTGGCACATCCCCTAAACCCACCCATTCATGATTGGATATGTTACAAATGCTCATTAAGACCTGGAGAAAATAAACCTCCCAGTCAGCACTTTTTTCCTATCCAATATAGCATGCCAACCACTTTTATTCTTCCTGTCACCTTCAATTTTATCAATGCTGACAAACACAAACTGTGCAGTGAGGTGTTTGATAGAATGTTTGTACAGAGCATTAGACAATCTCTTATTCCTCATATCGCTCATATGATCAGAAATACGTATTCTGAGGGAAAGTGAAGTTTGTCCTACATAAAAAACAGAACAAGTGCATATAGCTAGGTAGATCGCCCATTCAGGACTACAGTTGCACAAAAATCGAATGTCATATACTTTAGACATATTTTTACTAGTGAACTTGTCTATAAGAACATATTTACAAAATGAACAGTGACCACAAGGGCCACAACCTGTAAGTTTACCACCATCAATTGTGGACTGATATACAGGATAAACACTAAATTTGTTCTTATTTTTATAATGATTAAAAAAAAATCTTCCCAATGTCTTTCCTCTGCAAAATGAAAACAAATATCTAGAGGTTAAGATGTTACACAACCTATCATCCACAAGCAAAATGTCCCAGTGTTTCTGAATAACATCCATGAAATCATGGGTGTTACAACCATAGGTAGTAACTAATCTAATTGTCCTATTGCTTGCCTGGTCCTTAAGTTTATATTTCAAAAGGGCTGACCCATCTTGCCTGGATGCCCAACAACTAGACTGAGTAATACATTCCTTATTGTATCCATATCAAACAAATCCGTTCGCCATATCTTGTTTATGATGCTCATAAGATTGATCAGCAGCACAAATATGATGCATACGCAAAAACTGTGATTTTTGGGATGTGGCAAATAATATGTCAGGGATGAAAACTAGTGGCATACAATAAGGTATTAAATTGTGGGTGTTTTTGAAAGATAGTACTATTCAGAGTGCCATTATTCTTCCGAAATATCTGGACATACAAAAATGTAATATAACTGACATCATGATGTAAAGTAAAATGTATTCCCCATTTGTTGTCATTCAAATATACAAATTCCTGTATATATACAATATCTGACCTCCACACCATCCAGCAGTCATCCAAGTTGTACCTGCACCAGATGTCAATCTCATCCAAAAATAAATTGAGTCACATCATATATAAATTGTTCCTCCAGGTAGCCCATAAAAATATCAGCATAAAAAGGGGGCAAACTAAGCCCCCCATCGCTGTCCCTTTAATTTGCAAATAGCAATCTGCATTGAAGTAAAACACATTTTTAGTTAGAACATGTTCAGTCAGGCACAATAGAAACATGCTGAAGCCAGGGGTATATAGTGAAACCCGATTAAGCCAATAGTCTAATGCCAGCAAGCCCACCCAATGTGGTATATTTGTATATAAGGCCTGCACATCCAGGGTACACATAACCCATCCAGGCTCCAACTGCATTTCAGATATAATAATAATAAATTCTGTGGCAACCTGAATCCTAGCTCGGACCACTCATAATAATGGTTTCAAATACTTAGTGAGGAAGGCTGATAATGATTCATTAAGGGACCCATTCCCTGAAACAATGGGCCTACTCAGTGGTCTCTGTAAATCTTTGTGTACCTTGGACAGTGGGTACAAATATTGAATTTGGGGTCAGGTACAGTTAAATGGAATACAACTGACTGGTTGACAATGCCCTCTTCTAAAGCCAATTGGAGAAAGGTGTCAATTTCTTTTTTAAACTTGTAAGTGGGATCGATTGAAATTTTCATATAAAACCTCATATCGGATAATTGTCCCTCTGCTTCCTCTAGATACATGGACTAATCCATGACCCACAATAGCACCTCCTTTGTCAGCTGGAATAATGACTAAATTGGTATTATTCTGAAGACTGATCAGGATCTGTAACTCAGCAGATGTTAAAATATATCTAGAAACCCCTGAACTGGACTCCCTGAAATGTAGATCTTTGAGGAGACACTGCTGGAAAGTCGTCACATGTTTATTCACAGGAGGCATGAATTGAGACTTATGAAATCGAAAATCAGTAGATATCTCGGAGGACGAATCCTCACCAAAATTTAGTCTTAAATTCAATAACTGACAAAAAGAGATCATACCGTAAGCAAACACATTCTCAGACACAAAAAAGGTACAAAATTGAGACCTTTGTTCAATAATTGTATTTCTACATTTGACAACACCACTGAAGAAATGATGTTCTGTAGTCCTATCTCGCCTTCATTCTTACATATGAGTTCGGAGCCGACTCAGCTGATTACAAAGCTCAAAGTCTCTCAGTTGGCTTGTGGCAAGGTAGGTATCATATACTGCACTAGTAAAATCTCCATATCTCGTTTGCCGTGTCTACAAGTTCAGAAGTGCTTCTTGCTTGGCCGTGGCTAAGTTGAAAACTTTTCTTTATTTTCATATTTTTACTGATATTTCTTGACATATATAGCTAGTTAATACTTAATATTAGTGATAGTTTTTTTCGTAGGTAGTTTGTAGAAGTGTTTTTTGCTATTTACTTAGTTTTGAGAACTTGTTGGTCATTGGGCCCTTGTTGTTCTCTGTGTGGTATCCTGTGTGCTAGTTTCTGATATAGTTCATATTACTGTAGGTCCGCATTTGTGTTAGGACCTTGGTTTTGACATTTTTCTAGATTAATATCGTGTGCAGTGTTGTTTACCTTTTCATAGTTAGCTTGCTGTTTAACATTCTGTTTTTTTCTGGCTTAGCTTCTTTCTCTTTTCCACAGCTAGGTCTGTTTAATTTTGAGGATCTAGTCCTCTGTTTAACGTTGAATCTTTTCTAACAAGGCTAAGCCCGTTTAAGTTAGAGGACCTAATCCTCTGTTGTTTCTCCTCTCTCTGCATGTTGGTTTGTTGGGACTAGGCCAGTTTAAGTTAGAGGACCTAGTCCTCATTGTATTTGGCATGCACCTCTCTTAGGGCGAGGCCCGTTTAAATTAGAGGACCTTGTCCTCTTCCTTACTGTTTCATAGAGCTCTTTATAGTCATGTTTAAAGAGTCCAAAGACCATAAACCTTTGGGTTTTAAAAAGTGCCATAAGTGCTCCCAAAAAATGTCTATTACAGATGGCCACAGTAATTGTGTTTATTGCCTCGAAGCCATTCACCTGCAGGAAACTTGTTCTTTCTGTCACTCCTTTAGCTCCAGAGTTCTCCAGGAGAGAGAGAACAAATTAATTTTAAAAGGTCTTCTCAAGCCTTCCTTTGAGGAAGACGTAGCAAGCTCTTCTTCATCTTCCAAGTCTCATTCATCTAGAAAAGAAAAGGTCAAGTCGGCCAAGAGACATTCTCCGGCGCCGACTATTTTGTCTGAACCTCCTCAGAAAACATTGAAACTGGGTAAAGCTTCTACCTCTTCGGCTCCACTGTCCTTGGAGCTGGTTGATGTTGACACTGCAGTGTCGGCCCCAAGTTTTTGAGCCTATTACTGAAAAATTGCATCGGAGTCCATCCAGAGAGCTTTTGCCGGTCTCCCCAATTTTACGATCTCCCATTTTACATAGATCCAGGTCACCTACCCTGTCATCCAGATCCTCCAAGAGCCTTTCAGAAGAGGATGTAGAGAGAGTAGTGCTTAGACTCTTGAAGTTGTCTGCTTTGCCCAAATTGTTGTTGGTTTTGACCCAGTCAGTTCCAGAGCCATCTGAGTCCATTCTCCCTGTTGTTGTTCCTCCTCTGAGCCAAGTCAGACGTTCCGAGCCAGAGATTTTGGTGCTGCTTGTTGTGGAACCCTTGGTTCCAGCTCCCCTTGTGGCTGTCTTGGAGCTGAGGTCCCCTCCAACACCTTAGGTGCTGTTCATAGTGTCTAGGAGCTGAAGCTCACCGGTCTACTCCGACAAGGACACTTGGACCCAAACCTCTTCTGTGCCATATCTCCCTTATGGTGCATCAGCTAGGGTGAGCTCGGACCCTACATCCATCTCAGAGCCGATCGCTTTGGAGCCGATGACTTTGTTCGCTCTGTTTCCTCGGAACCGGGGCTTTCTTCAGAGCTGGAGAGATCTGTATTTGAGATGATGAGGAGCGTACTATCTCTGTCATCAGCTCCGCGCAAGGGTACCGTTCTCTTCCACCTAAATCACCAACCTCTGTCTCAGCACCTTCTGTCTGTTAGCAGCAGAAACGTGCAGCCTCATGAGCCCTTGTTGGTTGGCCCCCAGTCTTCTGAGACCTCCTCAGAATACCCTTCTGAGGAGCCCCCATGGAAGAGGACATGCAAGAGGAAGCATGTAGACTCCCCAGATGAGTCCATTACCTCAGACACTGACCTCGGAGTCAGAAGGGTCCACCAAGTCGTTTACTGATGATGTCTCCTTTGCAGACATCTTAGAGAGCCTGATGCAGAGAGGTGTCTGGCCCACTGTCACTCATTCTGATGAGGCATCAGTGTACCCTGAAGGCTTTCGGGTCTCAACCTTCAACCTCTTGGGTGTCTCCACCTTTTGATGAACTCTTGAGCCTGGTTAATCGAAAGGTGTGGGTAAACTCCTGATGCCATGGAGCCAGTCCCCAGAAGACCCAACAAATTTCTTTCAGCCCCAAAAGAGAGTTTTTGACCAAGGGTGTGCCTGTAGATGCCATGGTGGTGGTCACTAAGAAGGACCTAGCGGAGACTTCATCTGTCCATCCACTGAGCAAGGAGTCTCGAACAATGGATAGATACAGGAAGTGTATCTTCTCTTCAGTGGCTTTTACCCTCAGATCGCTGAACTATCTCACACATTTCACTAGGCTTCAGAGAGATCTCCTCAAGGAGCTGGGAGATGCTCTTCAAGGTACATCTACTGAAGGAGTCCCAGAGAAGGTGACTGCTCAGTTGTCCACCTTAAATTCCATTGTGAACTCCTCCATGAGGCTGATCTCCTATGCAGCTGATGGAGAAAGTAGGGCAGTGGGATCAGGAGTTTGCCTTAGGAGACACTCCTGGATGTGCTTATGTAATTTTGTGGAGCCTTTCAAGTCTACCTTTAGCAATGCCCCCTTTGATGGTGGTTCTCTGTTTGGACCAAAGGTAAAAGATACACTCACCAGGTACGAACAAGAAGGGAAAGCTCCCTGCCATGGGAGTACGTTTTACCGTCCCTTCTAGACCATATCCCAAAAGTCAGAGAGGTGGTAAAATGTGGTTCAAGAAGTCCCAGAGATTTTTCCCGGACACACAAGGTGATTCCTCCTTCAGAGGCAGAGGAGGAGGAGCTAATGGTAGATGTCACCCTAGAGGTAGAGGGGGTACGCAAAACCAGGGTGGCCATGATTCCTTTTGAGGCTGTCCCTATCAGCGCTCCTGATGTGGGGCCCGGTTGTGCTTTTCTGGAGCCAGTTGGGGGTCACTTATCTTTGTATCCAGAAGCCTGGCTAAACAGCACCCAAGGCAAATGGGTGCAAAGAATAATCACCAGAGGATACTCCATACCCTTTTTTCTTCCACCCCACACTCCCAAAAAGATCCCAGATGCTCCACCAAATCACAGGGATCAAACAACTGTAGAAGTTCAAAAGTTGCTGTCAGAGTCATCCAAACCATCCCCACAGACCAGATAGGATTCAGAACTTATTCCAGATTCTTTTTAGTACCAAAACGAACAGGAGACTGGAGGCCTATATTGGACCTCAGCAAACTAAATGAATCCATAAAGAAGGCCAAGTTCTGGACAGTCACACTGCAGTCTATACTACCTCTGTTAGGGAAAGACAATTGGATGTGCTCCATGGACTTCCAAGATGCGTACTACCCCATAAAAATGGACAGAGCATCAAGGAGTCATCTACGCTTCTGGCTGGGAGCCAGTCATTACCAATTTTGTGCTCTGCCCTTTGGTCTCACCACAGCCCTCAAGGTGTTCACTAAATATATGGCGGTAGTGACAGCTCACCTGAGATGTTGTGGTTTCCAAGTGTTTCTGTACCTGGATGACTGGCTCCTGACTGCCACAACCAGGCACCTACTCCTACAAGCCAGAGATTCAACCATCCAGCTCTGTTCCTAGTTGGGGATTACGGTAAATTGGGAGAAGTCTGCCTTATCACCCTCTCAATTTGTGACTTTTATAGGTGCAGAACTCGACACAGTTGCTATGCTAGCTCGTCTCCCTGCAGACAGAATTCAAAAACTCAGACAACAAATTTACAGCTTGCTTCCTCTACAGAAAGTCAAGGCAAAGACAGTACTGAAACTCTTAGGAACCAACTAGACCCACTAGTCAGATTACATATGCGTTTTTTCAATGGCTTTTTTCCCCCAGTTGTCTCTCCAACAACTGCCTCTATTTCATATTCTCATAAGAGTCTTGCAAAAAGGACCGTCATTGGTGGATTCAGCCCAATCAGCTAACAACAGGCTCTCCATTGTTCCCTCGCCAACCCATTGCCACTGTGACCATGGATGCCTCAGATAGGGGGTGGGGGCATTATCTAGGCAGGACTGTCCAAGGCACATGGCAAGATCATGAGGCTCACCTGCATATCAATGTCCTAGAGATGAGAGCAGTGCTTCTAGCGTTGCAAGCACTTCACGACTTTCTTCTCTTGGGGACGATAGCAATCCAATCTGACAATATGCCAGTGGTAAGGCATCTAAACAAACAAGGAGGAAACAGGTGTTACCCCCTTGTCAAGAGGCTCTTCGTGTTTGGCAGTGGGTGATATATTCCCAATGCTTTCTAGTATCAATGCCTATCCTGGGGACAACCAGTGTGATAGCCAACAAGCTCAGCAGGGCAATATTGATGCCTCATGAGTGGTCTCTAAATCAGAAAGTAGCAGAATAGATCTTCCGCAAATGGGGACAGTCTTGCAAATGGGGACAGTCTTGCTGTGATCCCTTTGCCAGCCCAATCAATGCCAAATGCAGCAGCTATTTCTCTCTTATCCCCCCTCTGGGGGATTCACTGAGAGAGACACTTGTTCACAATTGGCCCCTGGGACTCCTTTATGCATTCCCTCCTTTTCCGCTCATATCCAAAGTGATCCAGAAAACAAAGTTCTTGGGAAGCAAAATGATTCTGATCACTCCTTACTGGCCTCATCTGATTTGGTTCCCCTTTCTCGGGCCTCCTCCCCTAGATGATCCATGGACCATGGACTCAGGACTCCGCTCCAGACCTCTTGACACATGTCAGGCTCCCTTCACCCCTGCCTCCACTCCCTCAACTTGACAGTGTGGCTGCTCCACTTCCATCCCTAGTCAGGCTTCATGATTTTCACTTGCTGTGACCCATATCCTTACATCTTCGCACAAACAGTCCACTAGGAAGTTGTACGCTAATAAATGGAGAAGATTTTCTATCTGGGCAAGAGAGAAAAATGTAAATCCTTATACAATATCCATCCCTGTGGTGTTAGAATTTTTGTCTGAACTTTTCCATCAGGGATCAGCTGCTGCCACAATTAGGGTCCAATTGGCATTGATATCAAATTTTCATTTGGGACAACATGAGCCTAATCTGATGTCCCACAGATTATGTAAAACTGTCCTTAAAGGTGCTACTTTGCTGAGACCTCCCTTTTAGGAACCTGTTCCTCTGTGGGATCTAAATTTCTTTCTGTCCAAACTAACTTTCAGGCCTTTTGAGCCCGCACATTCGTGTCAGTTGAAGTTTTTGTCTTGGAAGATTTTGTTTCTAGTAGCTATCACATCAGCTAGACGGGTATCAGAGTTGCAAGCACTGTCAATCAAGCCTCCTTATTTGATTTTCCACAAAGACAGTTTCCCTTCGTACAAATCCTTCCTTCATCCATAAAGTTTGCTCTCAGACTAATTTGAACCAAACTATTGAACTGCCTGTTTTTTTCCCTAATCATTCCAACACTGCAGAGTATAAACTTCATCAACTTGATGTTCACAAGCAGTTACGGTTCTACCTCCATAGGACTAAGGAACTTAGAAAACCATATCAATTATTTGTGTCCTTTTCTGAGACTAGAATAGGTCTGCCAGTCTCTAAGGTGACTATCTAATTGGATTTCCAACTCTAGTTCCTTTATTTACTCCTCCAATGGAAAGATCCTCCTGTTAAACATTAAGGCTCATTTCACAAGATCCCTGTCCACATCTGCTGCCTTTCAAGCCAGAGTTCCAGTTGACAGTATTTGTGCAGCAGCAACTTGGGCTACCCCTCATACCTTTGTTACTCATACCCGAGAAAAAGGTGTTAGGGACACTGTCCCATATGTAAGAATGAAGGTGAGATAGGACTACAGAACATAAAGAAGTTATGTACTCACCATAACGTTCTATGTTTATAGTCCATCTTGCCCTTAATTCTTATGAACCCACCCACCTACCCCCATCCTTGAAGGAACTGGAGACAGGATAGTGTTGCCTTTGGTAGGGTGGAGACCTTTCACTATTGTTGTTCTTTCTGGATAACCTTTCTATCTCTTTTATAGTTAGCAGCAAGATCTGGGGATTTTACTAGTGCACTATGGAATAGCAATCTTGCAATGAGCCAACTAAGAGACTTTGAGCTTTGTAATCAGCCGAGTTGGAGCCGAGGATTGGCTCTGAACCCATATGTAAGAATGAAGGGCGAGATGGACTACAAATATGGAACGTTATGGTGAGTACATAACTTCTTTTTATGTACATTGCAAGACTGATCTACTGTGGTATCAATAGTTGTAACCATGTGTCTAGGTTGGTACTTGATTATGTTTTCTACCACTCCATCTCCTATTCATCTCCTAACCCTAAAGGGTTACCCAAAGTACAATTCTTCAGGGCTGGTGATCATTGTCTGTGGTCATATTCTGTGTCAGTAAATGAGGAAGAATCCTCCCCCAAAGTATCAAAATAGACCTATTCTTCTTTCTTTTATTAACAGAACATCCCAAATCCTGACTGACAAATTTAACATTTTTCTGATGTCCAAAAGGCTTGAACTGAGTATAATCCCCAACATCCCTATTAAACTTTTGAATTTTCTTCTCCCCAAGTTGTTTTTCAGTGGCAATAAGCTCCTTAGTAAGCTTCTGAAAAGGGTGACATAAAAATTTTGACCCTCAAAGGATTTAACCTCATCACAAATTTGGGAAACTTCTGAAGTTGACTGGGCAACTATACATTCATAATAAGCAGTTAGTACTTCCAAAAATGCATGGATAAATTATGTTATGTTGCCCATTCCTGTGATAAAATGTTATCCACATTATTGACCAAGGGTTGAGTGGGGATTCGTAGCCCCTGCAGTGTAATCCCCTTTGATTTCTAGGCTTTAAACAACTTTAAATGCCAGACATTACTACGTAAGGTCTTCATGGATTTATTAAGTCTTGAAAATATTTGGTTACATAAAGTTTCAGGATTATTATCAATAGATTGAGATTTGGTGTTGGGCCCTAAACTAAACACATGAAGGTTATCTTTGTTTGCAGACAAACCCTGTAATATAGTTAACAAATCCATGATAAAAAAAATATGACCACACAAGCACCTAAATCACTAATAACCACTCACAAAAAAACTAATCTGTTTTACATCCACAAATCTGGGAGCTTTACAATTGATCACATGGTGTGTTATCATTCCAAGAAACCTTGTAGGATAAACACAGCTTATTTATGTTGATGTTTAATGCACTACCATCTCGTTATGTGCAGTTGCAGTGTTTTCTGTATAGGTAGTGGGAATTGGAGAGAGAGGAAAATTGAGAGCTTTGTTTCACACTTCTCTTACTTTTGAATTTGTGCGTTGGCTTATATAAAGACTGAGAGACTGGGGCAGAGCATCCACATAAAGGGACACAGGGTCCTTATTTCAAGCATATGACAAGGTATTTTTAATAACTCTACTGGAGTTAGATTAACTTAACTAGTATATGTTTTTGTTTTGATTATTTGTGTCTTGACTATTTAAGATAAAATTAATCATAATGAAGCTTACAAAATTGGGACACAAGTAAAAAAAAAATGCTATTTGATTTATCATGAATCTATTAATTTAAAATGTTGCTCAACTATCTTGAATGTTTAGATAATGGTTGGAAAATAACCAAGCTGTTTAACTGGGGACACATCAAATAAATCACCCTGTAGATATAAGAATGTAATTTGGTTTTGATAAATGTGCAAAAGTAACCTTTAAAGCAGGAAAACTGCAGCACCAAGAAAACATCAATTTGGGACAATAATGTGATATAAAAGAACTTGAATAAGAGTGAGTGTATAAATATTTGGGAATTGAAGGATCAACAATAAAACATGAACAAATGCAAATAAAATGAGTAAGGAATACTTTAGAAGACTTACATTAATCCTGAAAACAGCGCTGACATCTAGGAACAAAATACAAGCTACAAACCCAATTTGCTCTTCCTGTCCTAACTTACAGTTTTGGAGTGATTGACTGGCCCCAAAATGTGTTGGATAGATTAGATAAGAAAACAAGAAGGGATGCTTCATGCTCACCAAACAATTTATAAAAATTAATGCATACCACCTCTTTTGGCTGCTCCCGTTAGGGGTCACCACAGCGGATCATCTGTTTCCATTTCTTCCTGTCCTCTGCATCTTGTTCAGTCACACCAACCACCTGCATGTCCTCTCTCTCACCACATCCATAAACCTTATCCTGGGCCTTCCTCTTTTCCTGTTACCTGGTAGCTTCATCCTTAGCATCTTTTCCCAATATACTCTGCATCCCTCCTCAGCACATGTCCAAATCAATGTAATCTTGCCTCCCTGGCTTTGTCTCCAAACCTTCCAACCTGGGCTGACCTTCTAATATACTCATTCCTAATCCTGTCCACCCTCATCACACCCAGTGCAAATCTTAACATCTTTAACTTTGCCATGTCCAGCTCTGACTCCTGCCTTTTTGTCAATGTCACTGTCTCCAACCCATATAACATAGCTGGTCTCACTACCCTCTTGTAGGCCTTCCCTTACACTCTTACTGGTACTCATCTGTCACAAATCACTCCTGACACTCTTCTCCACCCACTCCATCCTGCCAGTACTCTCTTCTTCACCTCTCTTCCACACTCACCATTACGCTGAACTGATGATCCCAAGTATTTAAACTCATCCATCTTGGCCACCTCTACTCCCTGCATTCTCACCATTCCTCTATCCTCCCTCTCATTCACACACATATATTCTGTCTTAGTCCTGCTGACCTTCATTCCTCTTCTCTCTAGAGCATATCTCTACCTCTCCAGGGTCTCCTCCACCTGTTCCCTACTCTCACTACAGATCATAATGTCATCTGAAAACATCATAGTCCATGGGGACTCCTGTCTGATCTCGTCTGTCAACCTGTCCATCACCATTGCAAATAAGAAAGGGCTCAGAGCTGATCCTTGATCCAATCTCACCTCCACCTTAAACACATCTGTCACTCCTACCACTGTCGCACTACCCTTGTACATATCCTGTACCACTCTTACATACTTCTCTGACACTCCCGACTTCCTCATAAAATACCACAACTCCTCTCTAAGCACCCTGTCATATGCTTTCTCTAAGTCCACAAAGACAAAATGCATCTCCTTCTGACCTTCTCTGTACTTCTCCATAAACACTCTCAGAGTAAACATTGCATCTGTAGTGCTCTTTCCTGGTATGAAACCATACTGATCACTAATCATCAACTCCCCTCTTAACCTAGCTTCCACTACGTTTTCCCATAACTTCATGCTGTGACTAATCAGTTTAATCACTCTGTATTTACTACAGCTCTATACATCACCCTTATTCTTAAACATTGGTACCAAAACACTTTTTCTTCATTCCTCAGGCATCCTCTCACTTTCCAAGATTTCATTAAACAATCTAGTTAAAAACTCCACTGCCATTTCACCTAAACCCGTCCATGCTTCCACAGGTATGTCATCTGGATCAACAGCCTTGCCATTCTTCATCCTCTTCATAGGTATCCTTACTTCCTCCTTGCTAATCCACTGCACCTCATGATTCACTATCCGCACATCATCCAACCTTCTCTCCCCCTCATTCTTTTCATTCATCAGCCCCTCAAAGTACTCTTTCTATCTGCTCAACACACTCTCCTCACTTGTGAGTATGTTTCCCTCATTATTTTTTATCACCCTTACCTGTTGCACATCTTTACTAGCTTGGTCCCTCTGTTTAGCCAATCGGTACAGGTCCTTTTCTCCCTCCTTAGTGTCCAACCTTTCATACAACTCTTCATACACCTTATCATTTGCCACCTCTCTCTTTGCCATGCACGTCATCTCCTTATACTCCTGTCTACTTTCTTCATCTCTCATAACAAGATTATATATTCCCTGTTCCAAAGGAAGGATGGGCCTGGTTGAAATTGATTAAATGTATAGATCTGCAATAGTGGGACTCCACACATCTGCTGACCTCACAAGACCCAAATATAGTGAAAGTTTTGAAACATGAGAATAAATCTAAGATGACTTCTCTGCTTAATCTAGCAGAAGCATACTGGCATCAAGCAGGAATGGAAATCAAAACAGAAGTAAATAAAAAATCGAGCAACTGAATGTGCCAACAAACAAAAGAAAGAATGCAAGATGAGAAGGCAAGAAATGTGGAAAATGCATAAATATAGCTGCAAGTATAGAAAGCTTACTGAAGAACATCATGTTGATAAGGAATGAATCCAGGAATGGCAAATTCAAGCCAAGAGATGAAAGGTTAATATTGGTGGCCCAAGATAGTGGAATTTACATACACACTGGTTTACAAAGTCCATTGAACATGTGGAAGAAACAGACAAATGCAGGTTTTGTAAAACCAAATTGGAAACAGCTGTGCACCTCATTGCTGTTTATGACATACTAATGGCAAGAGGACTGTATACTGAAAGGCATAATAA
>NC_056743.1:489590694-489593194 GCF_019279795.1 Protopterus annectens | reverse complement strand
CCACCCACCCCTCAGTGCATCTAGCTTTATTCCCCATAGCCACACTCCCCTGAAACTCAGATCCACTATACAATTACTAGCAATACCTACCCTCCCTATCCACCATTAACCACTAATTATCTACCTCACCTATAACACTTAACCATTGGGATCCTTCTCACCCACTCCAATCCCAACTCTATCTTCCACTACCAACTTTATACTTCTATACTTAACTATCCTACAGTAATCCTTATCTCTCTAGCTTTCATATATATCTTATCTACCACATAACCACTCTACATATCTCACAATCTAACACTACTTCTACCCAGATACATCCAGTTAATTTATATAGTATCCACTTTATTCAATACTCAACTACTCTAAGTCCACTGTTCTATTTACTCCTCCTCCTCATGCTCTCTAAATACCCCTTCACATTCCTCCCACTATTACTACTATTCTCTTTATCCTCTTTATATCATCTCTCCCAATCCACAATTTCCACCCACTCCCAACCCTTTCATATAACTAATCCTCATAACACTTCTTTCTCATCCTCATATTCTCTTATCTCCCCCCATTTATATTCCTCAGAAAACCTCCTTCTCTTTCGACACAAACTTATCTCCTATCATGCTAACTTTTCCACCATGACTTTTAGCAAACCCTTCCAACTCACAAAACAACCTAATCTCATCTCCTTGCTAACTACCCACATAAACCATTACATACTACACCTTACAAGCAATCTCATATCTGGAGACATCCATCCTAACCCAGGCCCCACCACTACTACTGCTATAAATAAATCCCTATTATTCACTTCCTTAAACTCTCAAAGTGTAGTAAACAAAGTCCCAAACCTACATGCATGGCTCATACACAATAAACCTGACATCCTCACTATTTCAGAAACCTGGCTAAAACCACACATTAAAGACTCTGAAATAGCTCCTCCTAACTACTCCATCATTCAAAAAGACAAACCTCACAAGAAAGGTGGAGGAGTAGCCCTCCTATACACCTCCTCCCTAGTAGTTACCCCATACAACAAACCTACTCCACACTTTAACAATGCCGAACTTCTCCTTACCATGCTACAAATCAATAATCATAAACACATATGTATAGCTTCCCTTTACATCCCCCCAGGGGATAATATCTCCACACTTGAACTCATCCTTTCCTGGCTATCCAGTAACATTAGTAATGAAACCATAATCCTAGGAGATGTTAATATTAACTGGGCCCTTATACAGTCTCCTACAAACCTCACTAACATCAACCTTTACAATTTCTCACAACTGATCACTTTGGTAACCCATCCTGCCAAAAACCCCTCCAATGGGAGTATATTGGATTGGATTCTAGTCTCCCACCCTCACTACTTCAACAACAGTGGAACTCTTCCCAACCCACTTGGTGACCACTTACCCACCTTTACCCACCGGCTTCCCACTATCCTTCAGCAGACTCATAACTACATTACTATCCGTGACCATAAAAACTTCAACCCATTAATCTTTTCAAACTCACTACAAGCAATTAATTGGAACTGTCTAAAAACATTATCTCTAGATGATGCAGTCTCATACTTCAACTCAACTTTCTTAAAACTACTTGACTCCCAAGCTCCTTTACGGACTAAAAGAATAAAAACTAAATCAGCCCCATGGCTCTCCAAAACTACTCTTGCTCTCATGAGACAGAGACAAAGTCTGGGGACGCTACCAAAAACACAAGACAACACCACTCCTTAACGAATATAAAATGCTCCAAAACAAAGCAAAGAAACTCACTACTTCTGATCACAAAACTATTTCTCTACACTCCAAAACAAAAATAAAAACAACCCTCAGAAATTCTGGAAAGGGATCTCTACTCTCCTCCACCCCAGCAAACCTGATACTCCTACCCCAGACCCAAATGCTCCAGAACATGAATTAGCCACCCAATTTAATTCCTTCTTTATTGACTCTATCTCTAAATTGACCTCCTCATTCTCAAACTCCTCTCTACTATCTAATACCTCCTCATCCACCCCCACTACCTCTACTTCTTCACCCTACTCCTCACCCACAATCTCCCCTACCCCCTCTTCTACACAAACTCTATCATCATTTCCTATTCCCAAAATTTCCCCCCTCCTGACTGCCCCCTCTTCTCACTAAATCCCATACCAACATCAACTATTAAAAAACTCCTTCAGAAATTGAAACCATGTACCAATGCTGCAGATAATATCCTTCTTACTTTCTCAGTATAGCTGCTGAAACTCTTGCCTACCCCATTAGCATTTTAATTAACCGCTCACTACTAGAATACACAGTTCCCCAAATCTGGAAACAAGCCTTTATTATACCTCTACATAAAGGTGGTAACAATAATAACATTACTAATTTCCGCCCCATAGCCATCCTGTCCCCCATCTCTAAACTCTTAGAAAATGTGTCCAACTTCAGCTCCTTCCCCACCTCCTAGACAACCATCTTATAACTCCCACGCAGCACGGGTT
>NC_056743.1:489578194-489583194 GCF_019279795.1 Protopterus annectens | reverse complement strand
ACTCAAGGTTCTTTTTGGTCCCCAAAAAGACGGGAGACTGGAGACCGATATTAGACCTCAGCAGGCTGAACAAGTCTGTCAAAAAGGCAAGATTTCAGATGGTCACACTTCAGTCGATTTTGCCCTTTCTGGGCAGAAACAACTGGATGTGCTCTATAGACCTTCAAGATGTGTACTATCACATAAAAATCCACAGACGCTCCAGAAGGTTTCTCCGCTTTCGGCTGGGGACCAGTCATTTTCAGTTCAGAGCCCTGCCCTTTGGTCTCACTACAGCCCGCAGAGTGTTCACCAAATGCATGGCAGCGGTCACGGCTCACCTGAGATGTCAGGGATTCCAGGTGTTTCCGTACCTAGACAACTGGCTCCTCTCAGCCACCACCAGGCATCAACTTCTCCAGGCCAGGGATTACACTCTACGTCTCTGCAGCCAGTTAGGGATTTCAGTCAACTTCGAAAAGTCTTCCTTATCGCCTTGCCAATCTATTACCTTTGTAGGCGCAGATCTAGACACTACTCGGATGTCAGCAAACCTAACAAACCAAAGAATCCTGGATATCCAAAACCATGTTCGAATTATACTTTTCAGCAAAAAGGTACAAGTCAGGTTGGTCCTCAAAGTGTTAGGCCTTATGGCAGCTGCCATCACACTTCTTCCTCTGGCACGTTTTTACATGCGTCTCCTGCAGTGGATGTTGTTTACCCAATGGTCCTTCCAGCAGTTACCCATGCGTCACAAGATTCTAGTGACAAAGACCTGCAAGAGCCATCTATCCTGGTGGATTTCTTCCCCCCTAGTCCATCTTGGCAGACCATTTGTCCCCTCGGCCCCGGTAGCCACGGTCACTTCGGATGCCTTCCTGATCGGGTGGGGGGGCATTATCAGGGCAGGATGGTCCATGGCACGTGGCAACCCTTCAAATACCACCTGCACATAAATGTCCTAGAGATGAGAGCAGTGCTTTTAACGTTGCAAGCCCTCAATGACTTTCTTCCCTTAGGGACAATTGCAGTTCACATGGACAACATGTCCGTGGTATGATACATCAACAAACAGGGTGGGACCAAGTCCTATCCTTTGTGTCGAGAAGCTCTCAGACTGTGGCAATGGGCGATCTCCTCTCATCGGTTTCTGATAGCAACGCATATCCCCGGGAAAACCAACATCATAGCGGACAGATTGAGCAGAGCTATTCTCATGCCTCACGAGTGGTCTCTCAAACAATCTATAGTGGAAGAGATTTTTCAGAAGTGGGGCCGCCCATGCTGTAACCTTTTTGCTACACCCCAAAAGAGCAAATGCCCAGACTTCTTCTCTCTCTTTCCACTTCCGGGCCATCCCCGCAGAGACGCTCTAACCAAGGATTGGCCCCGGGGACGACTTTATGCTTTTCCCCCTTTTCCGTTAATACCTCAAGTACTCCAGAAAGCTACCGTCTTGAGAGCCAAGCTGATTCTCATTGCCCCTTACTGGCCTCGACAAATTTGGTTCCCGTTCCTTCATCGCCATCTCTTGGTGCAGCCTTGGCATCTGTACCCAGTTCCAGATCTTCTAACCCACCAGTCAGGTCAACTGCACCAGGCCCTTTGTTCCCTCAACCTCACCGCTTGGTTGCTCCACTTACTTCCTTAGCCAGGCTTCCTATGATCTCTAACCCTGTTAGAGATATCATAGTAGCTTCTTTAAAGTCCTCTACCAGAAGGATTTATTCTAGCAAATGGCAACGTTTCTCCTTTTGGGCAAAGTCTAAGAACATAGACCCTTTTACTGCCCCTATTCAGTCAGTCTTGGACTTTCTAGCTGAAATTTTTCACTCCGGTTCTTCCTCCTCCACAGTTAAAGTCCAGTTGGCAGCAATCTCGAATTTCCATGTCGGACTTGCAGACCAGAACGTTATGTCTCACAAACTGTGTAAAGCCTTTCTCAGAGGGGTATTCCTACTTAAACCCCCTGTTAGGGATCCTCCACTGCAGTCGGACCTAAATTTAGTGCTGGCATCCTTGATACTCCCCCCCCCCCCCCCCCTTTCGAACTGGCTGCTACATGCTCATTAAAATTTCTCTCTTGGAAGACACTCTTTCTAGTTGCTATTACCTCGGTTAGGAGAGTGTCTGAACTTCATGCTCTCTGTGTTCGTCCCCCTTACTTGGTCTTCCACAAGGATAGAGTATCCTTGAGAACCAATCCATCCTTTTTACCCAAGGTTGCTTCTAAAACAAATTTAAACAAATCTATTGATCTTACAGTATTTTTCCCCAATCATTGTGACAGAGCGGAACAAAAATTGCATTGCCTAGATGTTCATCGCCAGCTCAGATATTACTTGGACAGAACAAAACATTTTAGGAAGTCTGATCAACTTTTTCTTTCTTATGCTGAAAACAAGAAAGGTCTCCCAGTTTCAAAAGTGACCTTATCCAGATGGCTGTCTTCCACTATTTCGCACATTTATCAGCTTAGGGGAAAACAAAACCTAAAGCACATTCTACCAGAGGTCTAGCCACATCTACAGCTTTTCAGGCTAGACTACCCTTAGACACTATTTGTGCAGCAGCCACTTGGGCCACTCCTCATACCTTTGTTTCTCATTACAAATTGGATTTGGCCTCCAGGGACAGGGCAAGTTTTGGTTCCACAGTTCTCAAGAGTCTGTTCCATTGAGCCACCCAGGATAGAGGTGCTAGGGACGCAGTCCCATCCAGCAAGAATGAAGGCGAGATTGACAACTTAACATTTAGAAGTTATGTACCTACCATAACATTCCATGTTAGTTGTCTTCTCTCGCCTTCTTTCTTGCGTCCCTCCCTCCTGTCCCCCTAGCCTGGACAGACCTTGAACTTACTTCTTCTCTGGAAGAATGTCTTCCTTGGGCACCAGTTAGATCTGGACCTTGGTTACCTAGGTCCCCTTTACAGCCTTTTCAGGTTAGTTGTTCCTCTTCTTCTGAGAAGATTATGGGAAGTTTTTCCTCTAGATACCAAACGAGATCTGAGTAATCACCGCCTTGCATCATGGGATATAGGGCTGCCTCGGGCTGGTAAAAGTGACTCTCGAGATTAGCAAGTGCCGAGTCGGAGCCGAGGATCGGCTCCGAACCCATCCAGCAAGAAAGAAGGCGAGAGAAGACAACTAACATGGAACGTTATGGTAGGTACATAACTTCTAATTTAAATATGTATATATATATATATATATATATATATATATATATATTTATATATATACATACACAGAAATATATATATATATATATATATATATATATATATATATACATACACAGAAATATATATATATATATATATATATATATATATATATATATATATCCATATATATACATACATATACAAAGATTTAACTATATAGATATAATCGGTCTGTTGTGTATGAGCAAACCACCATAAAGTCTAACACAACAATCATACACAATAACGAAAAAAAAATGAAAATAATATTGAGATAGAATCCTTTCCTCTTACAGTATTAAAACAAAACCCTCCCTAACTTTGTGTCTTTCGGCTTTTTGCAGTTAGGGGTCACCACAGCAGAACTCCAGTCCGCTAATGATTGGCAGTAGATTTTTAAGTACTGGCTTGCCGGGCCTAACGCACAACCTTCAACGAAGGAACGCCCATTCACGCATGTCGCTACACAGAAGATGCTGTAACTGAGAATCGAACTGGGAACGTCTAACTGTGAGGCGACAACGCTACCGCAGCACCACCACCGCAGATGCTAAAACCCTCCTTAACTACAGCCTCAAATTTGTCTGAATAGTGGCAATGTTACAGGGAAGGTTTTAATGATGTTAATGTCTAGGGTTAGGGCTAGCACCCTCTGCACCACCTTAGTGAAGGGTGCTACCCCTCTCACTAATGCTGCCCTTCCCCTAACCCTACACCTTAACATCATTAAAACATTTCTATAACTCAGCCTCTGCATAAGACACTCAGGCACAGAAACATGCAGAAACACTACATCTGTCCCCTAACCCTTACCCAGAAATACACAAACTCTCACACAAACACACAACACCCATCCTTTATTCATCCCTGACCCTAATCTTAACTCACATACACACTGTCTCATCCCCCCCAACCTCAGTTCTGTATCGGCATTCCATATCATAGACATATCCACCATTCAGCCATCCATACCATTGGCATTAAATCACACCCCTGTGTTTGGCGAAAAAATGTAAGTTTGGTCATAGAAAGGGGAACCACATATATATATATATATATATATATATATATATATATATATATATATATATACACATACATACATAGATCTGTGTGTGTGTGTGTGTATATATATATATATATATATGTGTGTGTGTGTATATATGTATATATATATATATATATATATATATATATATATATATATATATATATAATATAGATATATGTTTGTGTAGTTCACTTAAAACATGTATTATATCATTCTTTTGCTAAAGACTCAGTATATATAATTAAAGACAAAATTACTGAATGTTTTTCAAAAACGGAAAAGCACTTAATAATAATATACATTCTAATCTCATAGGAAGGAATACATTTGCTGGTCTCTGTACCTTCTAACAGGACAATAACTGTCACACTACTTTATCCCTTTCTGTTTTGCTGGACTGTCTACAGTTTCCTTAGGGACATATCAGATTCAGTCTATGAATGGGATGTAAGGGAGGTCATGACTGCAGGCTGCTGATTAGGAATACAAAGCAAGACAGAGCAACTACAAATCATTCACTGAAAGGAGTTTAAATTAATCTCTGCTCCCAGACTTTGCTGTTGTATAATGCATCAGTAGAAAATCATAACAGATGCAGAGATGCATTTTTATTACCCTAAAAACAAATGCACCTGAAACAATTACCTTCCTTCATACTTTCAGTAAATGCTCCTCTTTTTTTTTTCCTTTCTTCCTGCTTGCTGGCATTTCCAAGTTCTGATATCTGCTTTAATACATTTTGTTTTATAATGCCACTATG
>NC_056743.1:489523194-489573194 GCF_019279795.1 Protopterus annectens | reverse complement strand
TGACATTCCTAATGGTGAAACATTCTCCTGTGTTCATATGTAAACAGTATTTACACATGTTACATTGGAACATACCTTTCCGCCATGATAATGTCCTGGTGTCACTTTGTATAATTTGTTTGAGATTTAATCAGACTTGTGTTTTTAAGATTTGTCTTGAAAGCAGTTATCCAAAGAAACAGTTCTTACTCCAGTATGTCTTTCTTTCTAAATTTAAGTTAATTAATAAATCGCTCATTATATTGAGGGTTAGTGGTAAGTTTTGATGTCTGAAATCACTTTGAGCATATATCTGGTTTCTAAACCATTTAATCATTGTGTTGATTGATTGCAGTTTTGGCGATGAGAAAATATTAAATTGAAAACTCTCAGCCACATTTTGTTTTCTATTTTTCACCTCATTTATCATTCACTCCATTCTCTCCCAGGACTATCTTCAATTCTGGGCTGGGGCCAGTGCAGACCACAAGGGTATTTTGGGTGAGGTCTTCATGTTTATTGCTTCTGTTGGAGCAGTCTTACTTTTGACATATTATGGATCTCCCCCCTGCAGTCTCTGATGCATCTGAGGTATGGTATGCAGTGAGGATGTGCTGATGTTTTGCCCCACCTCTGCAGTAGCTCAGTCAATGTTCACCCCATTCCTCTCTCTGAACCACTTACCTTTCTCTTATCCCCAGCTTCCATTAGGGTTTTTTCAAATGGGGAACACCCATATGACTGCCCTCTTTCCCTGCGATAGAACCATCCAGCCTTTGTTGTTGCTCCATCAGTCACCCAAACTGCTAATTGAACCCAGATGTGGTTAAAACAAAGTGGTTTTGCTTTCTACAGTCCTTATTGCATGTGGCTTGATTTGCATTTGCTTAAACTAATAAAAGTTCAAAGTTCTGCAGTCTTCTAAGTAACTGCTATCTAACCAGTGAATAATTGTTTGCCCCTTGTGACTATGTTTCCAAATCATGTAATTTAATTCCTCACCTTTCTTATATTTGTATGCCACCTAATGTTTCTTGGGATACTATAGGAATATTAAATATTCATACTGAAAAATGTTTTATTTAATTGTGGTCAGTAACAGTTGATTGTGTGTATAGTAGATGATTTTTGGTAGCAAACTAGTTTTTATAAGTTGCAGTCTGTCCTTAAATAAGAAAATGTGTTCATCTTAAATTATTTATCTTTCCTATTACATTGTCATAGTTTGCTTTTTATCTCATTTCAGTTGTTTATATAATTACTAATATATTCTCTAATTCTTGATTCTTTTATGAAGTTATATTTTGATACCATTATAGTATTTGATCGTAAGTATAATTGTTCATTCTTGTTAAAACAACCCTGAGATGTTTTGATGTATTCAAGTTAGTAATTGTTGGCATAGTACCATCTGCAAATAACACTCATTGATTCATATTGTTCCCTTATTTTTATTGCAATATTTTTTATATTTTCTTTAATTACCATTGCCAGTGACTCATTTGCAATTGATGAAGGTAAAGGTCATCCATCTCCATCTTCTTTTCCTTTGGATTCAGATAATTATATTCCAGTCTTGACATATGCTTTATTATCTTTATAAATATTTTAAAATCATTTTCATTGTGACCAGCTGTTCAACTTGGCATATGCCAGTGCTAACAGTAGGTGGACTCTGTGCTTGTATGGTAACATGCTACAAAAAGTCATCATCTTACTGGTTCAGTGCTTTGCTGGGCTGAACCAATAAGATTTCAGAAAGCAGAGTGATCATTACTTGAAGTGGAAGAGTATAACAGCTGCTGCTCTTATCCCTTAAATCAGAATGCTTTGTGAAAAGTAGAGTGAGTGAGAGGCATTTCCAAGGTGCCCCATGTTCCTGTTACACTTTTGCTCCAGGTATATAGATTTAATGAACTTCTGCCCAAGATTTTAAAAATATCATTTGTATTGTATAGACATATTCAGGAAACCAGGGAATGTTTTAAAAGAAGAATCATAATTTTTTTCCAAACTTTAAATGTTGGAGAAATTGATATTTGTCTTTAGGACAGGCAAGGAGTTGTGTAAGATTTTCTTAAGATGCCTTTGTCTTGGCAGTAGAAGCTCTACTGGCAACTGTTGAGGTCAGCGTCACCGACAACATACTGCATCTGTTTCTATGCTCTTCACTGATAAGCATATTAAAGCTGTCACTGTAGTTTGACTGTAGCAGACCTATGTGTTCAATTACAATGAAATTCACCTGTGTGAAAATGTTCTGTACTGTAACATTTATATTATTACATAATATGCTTCTAAGAATTAACTTATTTTGTGGCTTGGGTACTATATTGGTGTCTTTTCTGTGCATGCATATACATTTTTGCAACTTCAAAGGCTTTCTGCAGGTTAAGCCTCATTATTTTTGGACTGGCTTTTTCTGCATCTTTCTTCACATATCTCAACAGCATGCTGTACTGAAGTAAATTACCCTGTGTACAAAAGACCCTGCAACATTTGTTACTAGCTGAGATCTCCTGCTGTTACATCCAGAGTGTAATACATATGGTGGGTGATTTACCCTTACTAATTTCCTCTTGGATGATTAGTTGCTTCTGCATCCTGACTAATGCACCCAATATTAAACACACAGCTGTCTTGCAGAGCTGGTATCTGCTGCTATTTTTAGTTATTGTTGTCTAATAACCTGGATAATAGTCTGATCTAAACAATAAGCATTTCTGTAACAGCTTGGGCAAGAGGAGAGGAAAAACAATTAAAGGCATACACTAGCATTCAAATGCTTGAGCAGTGCAAACAGAGTTGGGGTTTTATGCACTTAACATCAAATAATACATATACAGTGTTTTATGTTATGTAAATTTAAGTTCTCTGGCAATGGAGCAGTTGAGACATATTAATCCACAGTGTTCACAACACAAGAGAGTTCATTATTTGTTTACATGACATCAGATGTACAGTATAGTTTATATGCAATATACTTGGTATAACTTACATAACATACAGTATAACATTAGAGGGATGGCTTTTTTCATTTTTTAACCAGGTGCACCTACTAGGTCCAAGTATGTCAGTTTAATGGAGACCAAGAAACATTACTTAAATGATTTGCTCAGTTGCACAGCCAAATAGAGAATGATGGATTCAAACTCAAGACTACTAGATGAAGCATAAATTATTTTTTCAAAGCTGCCAGACAAATGGATAAATGCAGACATACTATGTGTAGTAGCATTATAGTAACTGCAGTACTATTTTACACAATAATTAATACCAAATCCTGCACATTGTCATAAATTGTATATACCTAATTATAGTCGTAGCAAGCATGTGTCTTTGAATTGCCTAATATGATCTGTAACAATGCAAGTCACTCTGTTGCATTAAACTATTTTTTATCTATTTATGAAACGCATTTCAACAGTATTAAATGTTAAACATTTATGCATGTATACACCTCAACCTCATATTTTGTTTATCTATGAGAATTTAAATAACCTTATGCTACTGATAGCCTGACAACTCATGGTCAATGCTTTCCACATCTAAAAAGTATTTAAATGACTGAATGTGCTGTTAAAATAATTAAAAGTTACAAGATAAATATTGCCAGCAACTGTATAAACTCTAGAAACCAAAGTATGCATAATGAGTATGAGGAACACCTTTCACTGTTTAAAATGTTACATTACTGAAAGTACAGAACTCTGGAGTATTCAGCCAGCCATACATTTAACGTGTACCACACTCTGTAGCCTGTTCTTTGCAAACTCGTACACATCTCACAGTGACACAAATAATTCAAATTGATATTTATATCCATTGTTGTACTGTGTGATGTGATTTCTTAGATTTGCCTTTGCATGCTCTTTAAACTAAATAGCTTTTCTCACACCTTTAAATCAATAACTCTTGGAGATTTTTCATGCAAAGCTCCTGAATCATTTTCTAGTTTGAGTCAATTTGCAGGTAACAGTACACTATAAAATGCACACATTCTTATTCTTAAATATGGAATAAAGAAACTCCTGTGCTCATGGCATCTGTTTTGGAACACACATCTAATGTATAATGTACTGTCATGGGGATGGTTTGTCTTTCAGCTTTTCCCAGTTAGGGGTCACAACAGCGTAACTCTGGTCTGCTAATGACTGGCAGTAGATTTTCATGAATGCCGAGGTGCCAGCTCAACGTCCAACCTTCAAAGAAGGCACGCCCATTTAAGCATGTCTTAGCATGCCCACCCAACCGCGGGGAGGACATGCAGACTCCACACAGAAGGCATTCCCTGCACTCCAGCCGAGAATCAAACGGGAGAGCCTCTTGCTATGAGGCAACAATGCTATCACTGCACCACCGCGGATGGGGGGATGGTTTGTTGTAATGGCATTATATTATGCCAGAAATACCGATCACGTTTTTGCATTTTACAAATAAATGAGATCAGTCTCAGTCTTAGTGGAACCAGTTAAAACGATCCCAATTCTAAAACCCATTTTGAACATTTCTGGCCCTGCAAATTGCACACATTCTGCTCTTTTTAAATTTAGGTATCAAGCCATATGTCACGTTCAAGCTAAATGTTTGAAAAAAAATTGTTCTTCCTGTAATGATCTCAAACTAACAAACAACTTATAAAAGTCTACAAATTTTCAAGAAAAATCATAACACAAAAATTTCACTGTAGCTATTGTTACCTTTGAAGTATTTGATAAAGTAAATTATAATTTCCTCATTTGTGCTATGTCCAAATATGGCTTCTCAAACAACTTCATTAAATGATAATCTATGTAGATTTGTTTAAGTTAGATCAATCTCTGACCATGCAAAAGAAATTTACTGTGTCTGTGCCCCCAGACTTCATGCTATATGTATATATATATCTATATATATCTATATATATATATATATATATATATATATATATATATATATATATATATATATATATATATATATATATAATCTATACATGGGTCTACTGCTTTTAATCGAATACCACTTATTCAAAAAAGAGCAGTAGACTGCTCAGTTGCGCGAAAGTGCACTTTCACGAACACAGCTTTTGCAAACGTATTGCACCACAGTGTAGGACACTAGGAAAACCTTCCATGTCCTCCACTGTGGTGTGGTAGTCATGGACCTTAGGATTTAGGGCACGGGTCATGGTAAGGGGATGGCTAGTAGGGCTATCCCCTTCTGTGACCTGTGCCCTAACCCTAAGGTCCGTGACTACTGCAGTACATAGCCCGTTTGCTGAAGTGGGTTTCGCGAAAGTGCACCTTCGATTAAGTGCACTTTCACGTAACCCAGGGTCTATTGTGTAATTTCAAAGAAGTGTATTTTCAGTTATACAGCAGACCCATATATATATATATATATATATATATATATATATATATATATATAAAACATATACACGCATTATTGTATAATCCCTGAGAAAGAGCATAGTCTTCAACCCCGGAAGCCATCAGTTTCACTCACCTGTTGGCCATCTGTTTTGTCAACCAAAGTATTTTTACTAAGCAGATGACATTTGAGAGATTTTCTTATTTTAAATCCTGCTATATGTATAGGTTCATATGCCATTACTAGGCTACCAACCCAAGAGGCATTTTAAGTTTAGCCAATATTACCCTACATTTGACAAAATATTGCTGATTGGGCCAATACCCCAAGGAATTTTGAGTTATAATGTAGGCTTGTGCACATCAGGCATTCATAGCCTGCCCTTTTCCTTGTCTGTTAGGTACACAGGTGCCAAATAAGTGGTAAATTTGCAGTTTTCCATCTGTTTGTCCAAGTCACATTTGAATATGATCAGGGATGATTTTTGATTCACATGGATAAGAAGCCAGTCCATAGAAGAGGCAATCTTGAGATGAATATTTGTCCAACCAATGTCCTGTTTATCACAGATCATGCTTAGGTCATTAGAACATGTATTTCTGATGCTATTTGTTTTGTGGATATGCAGCAAATCCATCAGTGTGGGATCAGAGGATGCCTTGTAGGCGAGGCATTGTTCGTCTTGCAGCAGTCTGTAGGATACCAAGTACAGGGATAGAGTGTTAAGAAGGTCCACATAGGACTTGCTTGCTCCCTGCATTCTTTTTGTGAGGAACCTTAGTGGTCTCTCAATCTTTTTCAAGTGTTCAGTCAGGTGTATGCCAGTGTATGTGTCATACTCAGATCTTATGAGAGCCGAGTACAGTGGAACAGTACGACTTGGATGCCATGTCTTTACTTATAAATTATGCAACTTAGATTGGTTTTCCCACCAAAGTAGATATGTGGTAGTGAAAGGATAGGTTACTGTCAACATGCATTTACAGATCTCTGAATACTGACCCTATTTTTAGGGGGTGTATTATTAATGTGGTAAATTCCAGGGATGGTTATCTTTCCAAAGGGAACTATTATGCATTTTTTTGCATTCAGTAGTCCGTATCTCTAGCAGCAGCATTTTATTAGTGTCAGGGTTTTCTACACACATATATATGCAAATATGTTGATTACTAAACTTTACAGTAACTAATCTCTAATAATACTTTAAATATTTCAAGACAATGGCACCCACCTTCTGTCTATCCAATATTTATATTCAGCTCCTCTTTGTTTTATTAACATTTGTTTAATGGGATACTGTGACTCTCTTCATTGGAGGCCTTGGAAGGAGAGCTCTTTGCAAAAATGCATTTACTTTATGAAAAGTTACAGTAAGAGATAAGTGCAAGTCTAATAAAACATTGTTGACACGTATCAGATAATTGTTAGAAGACAAAAAATGTCCAATTTGTGATGCCCGTGCACTGGCCCAGCAATCAAGGGGCCTCATTCCTCACCACTAGCACCACTGAGGAGCGTCCACATAGGGGAGGGTAACAAATGCACACACAGTAAAATACAATTTCACTTAAGAGCACACAGAAATTACAGTCAGTTATGTGCTGGTTTCTCCTTTTCTCTGCAGATCCCCATTAAGACTCCCCACTGACACAGCTATAGGATCAAGATGTCAGCCTAATGGACAAGCTAAAACCTCCAGCACCCTCTTTGTTCAACCAGTGCTTCGTGTCCCTGCCCAAGTAACTGACACACACACACACACTTTAGGATATGAGTTTATACAAACACACAGACACTCCTATGGAAGGCTGGCACAGATTCTCCAGCTGTGCCCCATTTCTACTCCATCTAAAAGGTAGTACCAGCTGCCACCACTCACTAATATCAGCTAACAAGGCCCTTAAAGGGTGTCCAATTATTGTTGTGCAATATTATTATCCAAATGGTAAGTGCAACTGAACAGTCTAGGCTTATTTGGAGTGACTTGGACAGTATCACTATATACATGCAATGTACTCTAGAGGTTAAATTATCTCTACACATATCCACAGCTGAAAGGTTTAAAAATATGCAATAATAAATAAAAACACAAGACAATACTTATTACTTTGCAGTGCTAGTCAAGAGTTCAGACACAGGAAAATGCATAAAATAATACAGTAGAATAGTTCTGACATCAAAACAGAAAACAACTGTCTTATCTTCCTATTTCCTAATTATTTTTAAAAGAGGCTCTGAAGTCCAAGATCCTACTTACATACAAAACACAGGCAGATACTGGTGAGTTGGATGTTCTCAAGACAAATGCCAAATGCTCTCTTATTCTCTCACTTTAAATTTATAACACAGTGCTGCTTGACATTGCATCATTCTTAATTTTCTTTTTTTTCCAGGCTAATAGAAACTCAGAGGTTGATAGCCCTTTTGATCTTGCAGCTGGTCAGGAAGCCAGAGCAATAAAATAAATTATACATGTAAATTCTAGCCATTAACTCTGGCCTCAAAACAATAGGAAGAATTCCTTCATTTAGATATCTTGCTCTGAGTTTTGACATCAAACAATTGCACAATATTTGACATCAGCTTTCCTACAGCAGAGTGTACTGTTACATTTCTGCAGTTCCACATTTAACACCATTTTCCAATTTAAGAGAATAAGCCCCTGTGGTTTTTATTAATATTTACAAATGACATTATTGTCTACAAAATTCTATCTGGCTAGGCTGGCAGCCTTCACCTATCTTCCCCCCTGCAGAACTCAAGCTATATTTTCAAGTTTTAGTTTTTCAAACACAACTTTCCTTCACCTCTCTCTTTCCTCCTTCCTACCATGCCCTCATTGCATTAGCCTAAACCAACAAACATGTTCCTCTTTCTTGCTACAACAAACCTACTTATTCATATGCTTACTGTATATGAAAACCTACACCTCACTCCATCCCTCTGTCCACTAAGAAACATCATCTTTCACCCAATCTACTTCCCACAACCATGCTAATATCACCATGCTAATATCACCACTACCTCAACCTACATCTTCCCAAAGTATCACAGGCTAGCCCATATTACTCCCCAACAAGCCAGAAAAATCACAATATATTCCCTACAAACTCCATAAGCTCTCACTTATTTTTCAACAACACCTTTTACTTCATGGTGATATTTATCCCAATCCAGGACCTAATAATAGCACCCTTCTAAATTCCCTCCAACCATCCCAATTACCCTCACTAAAACTGCAAATTCATTACTTATAGCCCATCGTAACATACAAAGCTTAAGTAACAAAATCAGCTAACTCCATGCACTATTTGACACACATTCTTTTGATGATCTGTGTTTAACAGAAACCTGGCTCAAACCAGGAACAAAGGACAATGAAGTTATCCCCCCAGGTTATAATGTCAGAAGATTAGACTGTATAACTAAAAAGGGTGGAGGGGTAGCAATACTGTATAAATCTGAGCTAAACTTGTCTGTAGTAAACCTACAAATACCCTTAGACAACAATGCAGAACTCCTTTGCACTAAACTTCAGGTTAATTCCACCAAATCTATTTACATAATCTGTTCTTGCCTACACCAAGGCAATAACATCAACTCCCTTGAAAATATTATCTGCTGGCTCTCGTCTTCCCTCCCTCAAGAAACCATAGTACTTGGTGACTTCAATATAGACTGGAATTGCTGTACCTCTAACAAACCATCAGCCCATATAAACCTGTATGGCTTTTCTCAAATTATCACCACCCCTACCAGAATCCATAATCCCAGTGGGAAAGAGAGTAACTTAGATTATATCCTAGTGAAAAACTATTCCCTCACTTATACAGCAGACACCCTTCCAGACGATATTGGCGACCACTTCCTAACCTATACAATTAGGCAAAAAACTTTCATCCCTAACCAAACAACCTTTAAAACTACACAAAACAAAAAACACTTTAATTCTGAAAGTTTCCAGGCTGAGCTATTAGCCTGTGACTGGTCTCCCTTAAAACAACTCCCCCTTGAGGAAGCCATATCCTATTTTAATTCCAAAGTCTTACAAATACTAGAATACCATGCCCTTAGTCAGTCCATTAGAACCAGAAGTAAAGCTGCTCCATGGCTATCTAAAGAGACAAGACACAGAATCCTGTTAAGAAATAAGATCTGGTCTAAATGGAGAAACACTAAAAACCCAACTGATCACCAGAACTACAAACACTGTAGAAATGCCACAAAAAATTAATTCTCCTTGATAAAAAAAAACTACTTCCTTAAACTCCAAGACAAACATCAACAAACCCCACAAACCTTCTGGTCAGCCATTAATAGACTTTTACACCCAGGCCACTCCAAGACACCAACCCCCTCAGGCCTCTCCTTAACTAATCCTAAGGAGATTGCTGACACCTTCAACACCTTCTTTACTGAAACTGTACAATCTCTTGCTAGTTCCTTACCCTCTGTCAGCTCTACCTTCACATTCCCCATGACTTGCAAACCCCTCACCTTTTAAATAAATCTAGTGCCTACATCTCTCATTTTTATCCTACTGACTAAACTTAAACCATGTACCCTATCAGCAGATCACCAATCACCTGAATATCTGCAAATCACATCTAAAGTACTCTCCTATCCTGTTTCAGTACTAATCAACAGATCCATTACGGAAGGATCTGTTCCATCTCTCTGGAAAATTTCTCACATAATTCCACTTCATAAGGGTAGTAACTCCACTGAAATATCTAACTTTTGCCCCATAGCCCTACTCTCCCCTCTAGCCAAAATAATGGAAAAATGTATCCACCTCCAACTACTTGAACATCTTTTCCAAAATAACCTTCCATCAGATTGTCAACATGGCTTTAGGCCTCACCCCATAGTACTACTACAGTCCTACTATCCTTCACTGACTAAATCAACATACATCATAACAGGCTCTCCGCAGCACTCTTCTTAGACCTATCAAAAGCCTTTGATATGGTAAACCATCAGCTACTACTAGACATGCTAAAACAACTCTCATGCTTCAAGATGGTTCAAGTCCTACCTAGAAAACAAGCTGTCCTTTGGGACAATAACCTTTCCACTCTTCTTCCTATTACTCTTGGGGTCCCACAAGGCTCCATCCTGGGACCTCTACTTTTCTTTATATTCATCAATGATCTAAAACTAAATATTCCTCAAGCCACCTGCATACAATATGCAGATGATTCCACACTAGTGTGTGCTGCCACCTCATCTGCTGAGCTCCAAAACATTACCCAGACAGTATTTAACTCAGTTGAAACATGGTTCTTGCAACATCGCCTCCTACTTAACGCTAAAAAAACTAAATTACTGTTATTTACTCCTTCACTAAAGTCTCCCCCTATTGATCTCACTGTTTAATCTAGCAATGGTAGTGTAATTGTACCTGACCCGACCACCAAACTTCTAGGCATAACAACTGACCAACATCTTAGCTTTGACAATCACATTAACACCACTATTAAAACAGTTAATAGAAAACTTGGCTCACTCTATAGGATTAAATCTTTCCTTACCTCTAAAGCCAGAATCACCAACGCCCAGACCCACCTTATTTCTACCCTCCTCTATGCTTCATCTATTTATACTAATCTTTCCAAATCTAACCTAATCAAACTCGCAACTTCCTACAATAGCATTGCTAGATTTGCCACAGGTTCACCATATAGAACACATCACTGTATAAATCTTAAACAGCTAGGTTGGCTAGAACTCGAAAACCAGCTTATGTTTCAACAAGTTATAATCTCCCATAAGATACTCTTTCATCTTAGCAATACTCCTATTCTCAAAAGCCTAATCTCTCCCTACAGAAACCTCACTACCCTTCACTCTGCAAATAAATTACAAGTAAACATCCAGAAATCCTATAATAAAGCAGGGGATACCCTTTTCTCTAATTCCGTGGGTAGGTTTTGGAATAGACTCCCCACCAACCTTCAACTTCTTCCATCATTACCACTTTTTAAGCACCAACTAAAACTACTCCTTAAGGCACAATGGCTTTGCCTTTGTACTAACCCTGTATAGCATACTGACTATTTTTTTCTCCCTTCCCAACCATCCACCTAGTAAGATGACTTGGCATCCTCTCACTAAATGATCTTATACACATGCCATCTATGTTTTTGTGTGTGAATTTTGGTACAAACAAAATAATTACTTGGGGTCTTTCATCTCTTCCCAACCACTCCACAGAACTTAATTCAACCTATATACCTCAATCAAATTGTTTCCACATCTAGCGTATTGCCACAATCTGCAAATATATATTTCAGATGCTGCATTCTATTTTGTTGCCTGTATCCACCTGTATGCTCACGTCCACACATGCATGGGCATGTAAATATGTGTGAGTTGTGTGTTCCTGTATTGTGTGTGTAGGTGTATAAGCCTACAGCATTATCTTATTCAGTCATTTTTTAGCTTGATGTGCATAGACTGGTTTTTCATGTTAATTCATATTATGTTAGTCTAATGCATTATTGTACTACTGATATTAACATGTGTTATTTTATGTTTTACATTTACTTTTTTTAATGTATATTAGTTTAATCTTGGAGCTGTTCTCCCCGGGCCTCTACTGAAAATGGACATATATCCAGTTAGACTAGCCCAGTCAACAAATGTAAAATAAAATAAAGTGACCCTTGAAAAATGTTGCTTGAGAGGGTTAGGTCTATCTGAGTATACCTTACTCCATTCCCTGTCTTGACAGCTTATCTGCGTTGGCATTGCTAATCCCACTGTGGTGCTGCACTGACATATATGCTTGCAGCCCTAGGCTCCATCTTAGCAACTTAGCATTTTGTTAGCTGGCACTGTGTAACCATGTTAGGGGATTGTGCTCTGTCACTACAGTGAATTTTCTTCCATACAGAAAAGGCTGAAGTTTCTGCAGTGCCCACACTATGGCTAGACATTCCTTTTCTACAGCTGCATAGGATTCCTCCCTGGAATGGAGCCTACAACTGACATGAACCTCTCGGTGCTCTTCTCCCTCTGAAGACATCCAAGTACAGCCCCCACCCCATGGTTCAAAGCTTTCACCTGCACAACCAATTCTTTGCTGTAATCTGGATTGGCTAATACAGAAGTCCTCCCAAAGCTTCTTTAAGCTTCTAGAATGCCTGCTCACATGTTGTGGTCTACACTACCTTATCTGTCCTGTTCTTCTTTGTCAGGTCTATGCAGGGAGCGGCTATGGTACTATAACTGGAGATGAACTTTCTGTAGTACGCTGCTATCCCTAAGAATGCCCTCACCTGCTTTTTTGTAACATGTGCAGGCCATGCCTGAATGGCTTGTACTTTGGCAAGTTTTGGCCTGATCGTACCACTCCCCACTTTATGTCCCAAGTAGGAGACCTCTGCTATACCCATCTGACATTTGCTGGGCTTAATGGTCAACCCTACCCTCTGTAGCCTGCCCAGCACCTTCCTGACATGTTGAAGGTGTTCTTGACAGGAATGGCTGTAGATGGCAAAATCATCTAGGTAAGCAAGGGAAAACTCACCTGCTAGGATATGATCTACCAGCCTCTGGAAAGTTGCTGGGGCATATTTCATCCCAAATCGCATCTTTGTGAACTCATACAAGCCAAAAAGAGTCACAAAGGATGACTTCTTTATAGCACTGGGAGTTGAGGGCACTTGCCAGTAACCCTTGGTAAGATCAGTGATGGTAAGATACTTAGCCACACCCAACTGCTCTAGGGTCTCATCTGTCCTAGGCATGGGGTAAGCATCTGACTCTGTTATACTATTTCATTTCTTGTAGTCCATGCAGAACCTGGTGCTGCCATCCTTCTTAGGCACCAGCACCACTGGGGAGGCCCAAGGACTGTTGGACTTCTGAATTACCCCTAGTTCCAACATCTCCTATATATCCTCCCTCAGAGTCTGTTTGACTCTCTCAAGCACCCTGTAAGGGGCCTGCCTAATAGGCCTTTGGGGTCCTGTATCTACCTGGTGCTACACCAGGTGGGTGCACCCTGGTTTCCCAGTGAACATGTCCCCAAACTCCTGTAGCACTGCTCAGATTTCTCGAACTTGCATAGGAGATAGCTGCTGGGACATTGCTATCCCTTCCACTGAGGTGTCTGTTGGAGCCCCACTGAGGACATCAGTCACCAGATCTCCATCAGACTCCTCCTGCAAGCTACTGCAAATACTCAGCACAAGGGCCTCCCTATCATGCTAAGGTTTCATCATGTTAACATGATAAAGGTAGTGCCCCTGCCTTTTGCCTAGCAGTTCCACCATGTAGTTAACATCACTTACCTTTTTTACCACCTTGTAGTGTCCCTCCAAAGCTGCTTGCAGCTTGTTGTGTCTGACAGGAATGAGAACCATTACCTGCTGCCCTACAGCATACTCACTAGCTCAGGCATTGCTGTCATACCATACCTTTATCTGTTGTTGAGCTTCTGCCAGGTTCTCTTGGACCAAGCCCATGAGTTCCCTGAGCCTTGTTCTGAGGTTTAGGACATATGCCATAACAGACTTCTTGTGAGGTTCGCACTCACCTTTCCCACTCATCACAAATTAAATCTAGAGGTCCCCTTACCCTATGCCCATACAGCAACTCAAAGGGTGAAAAACCTGTGGATTCTTGGGGAACCTCTCTGTAAGCAAACAGATGGGGCAAATATTTGTCCCACTTCCTCTTGAACTGGTCTGCAAATGCCCACAGCATGGACTTGAGTGTAGAGTTTAACCTCTCAACACGACCATTAATCTGGGGATGGTAGGGGGTGGTCTTCATGTGCTTAACCCCACAGTACTTCCACAGACAAGCCAGCAGGTCTGACATGAAATTGGCACCGCTGTCAAACAGTATTTCCTTTGGGAAACCTATCCTGCTGAAAATCTCTAACAAAGCATTTGCCACCTTTTCTGCCTCAATAAAGGATAAAGCCACTACCTCAGGGTATCTTGTAGCATAATCTACTACCACCAGGATATACTTCTTCCTTCTGGAACTTGGGGTACTCAGAGGCCCCACAAATCCATTGCTACCCTCTGAAATGGCTCCTCAATCACAGGCTAAGGCATCAAAGGAGCTCTCACCTGGTCTCCTGCCTTGCCTACCTTTTGGCACTGCTCACAGGTCTTGCAGTACCCTGTTAACATCTCTGGAAATTCCAGACCAATAGCCGTTCTGCATAATATGCCTCTTTGTACATTTTATGCCCATATGACCTTGAAAGGGAATATCATGGGCTATGACTAGAAGTGCCAGATGGTAGGTTCTAGGCACTACCAACTGCTGTACCCTCTCACCTTCTAGCCCTCCCTCAGGGGTCCACTCTCTTTACAGTAACCCCTTGTCCCAATATACAGATTCCACCTGCCCATGAGAATCAGGTGCCTCACTAGCTACCTGCCTCAGGCCTTGCAATGTAGGGTCTGAGAGCTGAGCCTGTCTCAACTCTCTCTCTGTGTAACCCTACCCAGTTCCCCTTCCACAGGAAGTCTGGCATCCTCTGACAGTGGTGCCTCACTGTCAGCCTGGGTGCTACTACTCACCTTGACCTTTGCAGTCACTCTGTCCAAGGGAACATCAGTACCCATAAGCAGCTGTGGCTCAATTTCAGTCTCACTGCTACAGCATAGCTTCCTCCCTGAAGTAACCACCTCACCAGTCCTGGTTTCAAGTATGTGGTCTGTCTGGGTCTCCCCCAGGCTACCAGACCCACATGCTTGTCTCAAAGGCTGACTGCATATAACTGCATTAACACATGGTACTGCCCCATCAAAATCCTTAACTATCAGGACATCTGCACTATGGTAGTTTGGTACCCCTGTTGCCTCAAACCTACTATTGGCATTTTGTCTTTCCCACTTCCTGGCTCTCTCACCTTTTGTTCCCCACCTCTTCTCTGTGGACATATGTATGGTTGCATTCAAAACATTTAACCCTAGGTCCTGGACGTGTACCTGGACTAGTGGCTTCCCCTGCTACTGGCAGATTCTGAAAACCAAAGAAACCGTGTTTGGTAAAACCTTGGTGCAGAAGTAAATCCAAGTAAAAAGTAAGAGATGCACCAAGATAACACACAGCAAAACGTTTAATCACAACAAAGTACAAGGTGGTAAGCGCTTTCACAACTGAAGTTGCTTCATCAGAGCTACTGGCAGATTCTATTGGGGCAGTCTGGGCTGCCCACCATTGATTTCTTTAGACCCATGAGCAGTACTGGGGGTCCCTTTCCTGTGTAGGAATCCCCTGCTTCCTAGGTATAGGTCTCCCTTCTTCCCCAACTCCTCTGAAGTAGCATATTTATCAGCTAACCAGATTCTCATGTCTTCAGGCAAATTGCTAAGGGCTTGATCCCTCACCAAAAGGTCTGCCAGCCCTTCAAAAGTGGTGACCTGACATCCATTCACCTGCCTATGACACTAAGTGCTCAGTTCAGCAACATATTCACAGACACTTTCATCTGCCTTGCGTCTATGCTCACAAAACCTTTTCCTTTAAATTTCTGGTCTTGGCTTAAAAAAAACTAACAAACAGTTCTTAACAGCAGTATAATCAAAACATTTGTGATAAGCAAGTTTAGACAACACAGTTACAGCTTTCTCATGGAGGAAGGGGGTCAGGAACCGTACCCAGAGCCTTTGGTCAACATCACACTGTTTACATACCCTCTCAAACATATGTATGAAACTATCAAAATTATCCCCCTCTGTAAAATGCGGAAGAAATGTACTGAACTTTTGTGCTTCTGGGATCCAGTTACTCCCTTCCCCCATTGCTTCTATGACTCTGGCGAAGAGTCAGCATATCCTTTTTGTGCTGCCTCTGCCGCTCCTTTTCCACAGCTTCCATTTCCAAATGCCTGGCCTCCAACTCAAGTCTCTTTAGCTCCAGATGAATTTTTAAGTCCTCTGCACAAAGGTTGAGCTGTCCATTCCCTGAGGGTTGTACATCTCCACGGCCAGCATGATCATCCACCTGGTTGCTTTTTTCTGCTACAGCTGTGACCAAAGCTGTAATCATGTCTGCCTTCATCAAGTTTCCTGCACCAGTCCTTTAGCCAGGCACATCTCAGCCAACTGGCTCCTTGTCAGCTTTCCATACTCTTGCTGATATGCTTGCCTGCTCTTCCAGAATGACTAAGCTAACAAAAGAAATAAAACAATTGTGATCTGAACTCTGAGTATTGGCTGCGTGGCTGATTTAGAGTACAGAAACACCTTCAGTGATCACTGTACACAAGCTACAGGAATTCACTATCTACACCATTACAAGCAAATTAATATGTGATGTGGCTAACTCACCACTGTCAAACAATATTTGATGTGGCTATCCCACCACTGCAACCAATTAATATGCGGCACCCGTGCACTGGTCCAGCAATCAAGAAGCCTCAATCCTCACCACTAACACCAGTGAGGGGCATCCACATGGGGCGGAGGATGACAAATACACACACAATAAAGTACAATTTCCCTTAACAGCACACAGAGATCACAGTCAGTCTGGGATTGGTTTCTCCTTCTCTCTCCAGATCCCAAATAAGACTCTCTATGGCACGGCTATAGGATCCATATCTCAGCCTAGTGGGCAAGCTAAAACCTCCAACACCCTCTCTGTACAGCCAGTACTTCATGTCCCTGCCCATGTAGCTGACAAACACACACACACTTTGAGATATGAGTTGTATATAAACATGCAGATACTCCTGGGGAAGGCTGACACAAATTCTCCAGCTGTGCCCCTTTTCTGCCCTAGCAGGTAGTACCAGCTGCCACCACCCACTAATATCAGCTACTATCAAGGCCCTTAAAGGATGTCCAATTATAATTGTGCAGTATTATTATCCAAATGGTAAGTGCAGCTGAACAGTCAAAGCTTATTTGGAGTGACTTGGACAGGATCACTATATACATGCAATGTACTCTAGAGGTTAAATTATCTCTAAACAAAACAGCCACAGTTGAAAGGTTTAAAAATATGTAATAATAAAAACACAAGACAATACGTCTTACTACACAATGCTAGTCAGGAGTTCAGACACAGGAAAATGCATAAAATAATACAGTAGAACAGTTCTGACATAAATACAGAAAACAACTGTCTATTCTTCCTATTTCCTAGCTATTTCTAAAAGAGACACTGACATCTAAGATCCTACTTATATACAGAACACAGGCAGATACTGGTGAGTTTTATGTTCTCAAGACAAATGCTCTCTGATTCTCCCTCTTTAAATTGATAACACAGTGCTGCACATTACATCATTCTTAACAATTTTCTGTTTTCTCAGGCTAAGAGAAACTCCAAGGTTAATAGCCCTTTTGATCTTGCAGCTGGTCAGGAAGCCAGAGCAATAAAAGAATTGTACATGTAAATTCTAGCCATTAACTATGGGCTCAGAACAGTAGGAAGAATTCCTTCATTTAGTTATCTCGGCTCCGAGTTTTGACATTAAACAATTACACAATGCTTGACTTATCAGCTTTCCTACAGCAGAATGCACTGTTACATTTTTGCAGTTCCACATTTAACACAATTTTTCCCATTTAAGAGAACAAGCTTGTGTCTTATATTAATATTTACAAATGACAGAATTATCACAAAAATCTGTCTGGCTAGGCTGGCAGCCTTCACCTATCTTCACACATTACCAAAATGAGTAGGTACTTTTAAAGATTAAACCTAAAAAGAGAGAAAATGCATTTTAGTTATTAACAATAATTAAGTAACTCTGTTATAGTACAGAAATTCCTTATTTGCATTGTATATGTTTCTGACATGGCTAAAGATCATGGATATTCAACAAGAGGGAGTAGTATAAGGTACATGTGAGAATATTTCGGCTAAAATAAGCAGTGCTACTTCAGTACAGTGTACACGAACACTGATTAGGTTTAGGGTTTTGTAACAGCATTTCTAGATGAGTGACTTGTCTTAAAAAAGTGAGTGAGATGCCAAGAGTAGTTTATAAGGTGCACAAAATGCTAGAATGTAGACGTAGAATGTACAGGGCTACTGAGGTAGAAGACAGAAAAGTAGATTGTTCATAGGTTCATAGTTTGGTACTAGGCTATCAGTCCTAGGGCCTACACAAGCCTAGCCATAACAATTCCCTCGCTATTTCTTCCCACAATATTTACTTCCCTGGACCCCTGTCTAGCTGGGTGACTGACATGATCTCGGGGCGAATTTCCAATCTCCCATCCAATCATCAAGGTTCCTTTTGAAGACTGCCAAAGAGGCACTCTGCTTGACATGTATGGGCAGTCTATTCCAGAGTCTGGGGAGTCTCTGGGTCAGGAACCTATCCTTCCAGCATGTTTTGTTCATTGTTATGACAAGGTTTAGTTCCCTGGAGCATGTGGCTCTGAGGGATTGGGATTTATTTAAGTGTAGCATGTCCAACAGCTCTGGGTTTGACATGGCCTTGTATGTTGAGCAGAGATCACCTCTGAGTAGACGATATAGAACAGAGTCTAGCTGGAGTTTATTTAGATGGTCAGCATAGGGCATCTGTTTTAGGCCTGTGATTCTTTTAGTGTGGTATTTCTGCGGCTTTTCCAGTTGCATATGTTTTGAGAGGTACATACCAAACGGGGTGATGTATTCTATAATGGGTCTAATGAGGGATGAGTACAGTGGGACACTGACCTCCTTTTTTCTGGATGAAAAGCCCTTAGTGATGAGGTATGCCACATAGGATTTCCTGACTATTGTGGTGATGTGGTTATCGAAGGTGAGACCACTGTCCACCTGTGTCCCACAATCTCTTATCATACTTCAGATGTTTAGTGTACTGCCACCTATGTGGTAATTCACGGGTATGTGTTTTTTCCCAAAAGCATAACTATATATTTCTTGGCATTGAGCTTGAGCCCATAGCTCTGCCACCAAGCATCTGTTTCTGTAAGACCCTTTTGTAGAATGTCCACATCATTTGGGGATTCAGTAATGGCTTCCAGTTTGCAGTCATCTGTGAACTTTGTTAGCCAGAGTCCCTTAGTGTTGGCCTGTACTTTAGAGAACTAAATGCCAAACAAGAATGGTCCCAGAACTGAACCCTGAGGTATTCCACTTGTCTGGAGCTGGATTTGGAGTCAGCTACTTTTACAGTGTGGGTTCTGTCAAGCCAGTTGGCAACCCGTCGAGTGACTTGTGGATTAATGCCCAGCTTGGTAAGTTTGTTTATGATTCCAGAATGGGGGATGGTATCAAAGGCCTTGGCGAGGTCCAGATAAGCTGTGTACCACCTTACCCTCGTCCACTGCTCTGGAGACTGATTCAAAGAAATCAATCAGATTCAGGAGACAAGATCGCCCCTTCGCAAATGTAAACTGGGTGGGTCCAGTGTTTGAAGGTTGCTAATGTCTTTTTTATAAGTTCCATGACACTATATTCCATGGCCTTGCAGATCAGGCTTGTCAGACTGATGGGGCAGTAGTTCCCAGGATCCAAGGTGGATGCCCCCTTGTGGAGTGGGATAACTGTAGCTGTGCACCACTCACTGGGCACAAAGCCTGAGGTGAGGCTATGATTAAACATGACACTTGGGTGAGGTGCCAGTTCATTTTGTAGTTCTTGTGGTACACAGCCTGTGATGTCATCTGGTCCCATGGATGCTGTATTCTTAGCTTTGGAGAGTGCATTTTTTACCTGTGTGGCCATTCTTACTGGAATTTGGCAATCTTTCGGTATTGAGATGGTCCCTTTAAGAGGTGAGAGGAGGGTGAAGTTGGCACTGAATTGATCTTCCAGGATGCTGGCAATATCCTTGGGATCAGTATATTTAATGTCTTTCTGTTGTAGCTCAGAGCAGATCTGAGCATTGCCATTTGATTCTTGACATAGCTGTAAAATGCCTTGTGGTTGTCTTTGAAATCTTTGGCAATTTTATTTTCGTAACTAGCACTGGAGGATTTTATGTAGGATGTCAGGTGCTTACTGAGGCTGGTAAAGCAGTTTTTTGCATCCTGGGATTTTCCTCTTTTCTGCAACAGTTTCTTCCGTTTGTTTATGGCAGGGAGACCACCAGATTGGCTTCCTTTTTTTTTTTTTTTTTTGTTTGGAGAAGACTGTCTTGGTTCTGTTTGGGAACAATTCATGCATGAGTGGATGTGCTTATACAGTGCCTTAGTGTAGGATTCAGCAGTCGAACTTTCAGCTCCCTTCTCCATGGGTGCCATGAAGTTTGTCACTTCTGACTTGAGTAGCATGAAGTTGGCTTTGGAGAATTTTTTTACGGATGTTTCTTTACTGGGGGGTGGGGGAGGGATGTACATGTCAAGGGTGATTAGCTTATGGTCAGACCTGACCAACGAGGGGGTGACCATAGGTGTGGAGCTTCGATTTCCCATGTTGGTAATGACCAGGTCTAAGCTATTGGAGCCCCTGGTGGGACTATGGATTAGTTGATCCAGGGCATTGGAATTTATGAATTCCAAGAACCGTTGGGCAAAGGTGTTGGTACACTTGTAGTTTTCCCAGTTAATGGCAGGGTAGTTGAAATCACCCAGTATTAGGGTGTTTGATTGTATCTTAATATTTTCCAGTATGTTTAGAAAGGTGTAGTGAGAATCATGGGGGCATGGTGGGGGATCGGTATCAAGCTACAATTTGGATTGCAGTCTTACCTAGTATTAGTTGCACCTGGAAAATTTCAGACGCATTGTGTTGGGCAACTAGCCTGGTGGTGTGAATATTCTTGGTGAATATGGACACTCCTCCACCTTTAGTGTTTCGGTCCTGGTTCAGTGGCCAAAAAGTGTGGTAAGAGTTGTAGCCTGGTATTGCAGGGGTGCTCTCTGGAGCCTTGAACCAGGTCTCAGTTACTGCACAGATATCAATGTTCTCCATTTTTAGGAGTGCCTCGAGAGAGTGCATTTTGAGGTTTAGACTTCTAGCACTGAGTAGCATTACCTTCAGATTTTGCATGCTTGTACCTGTTACGGTGGTGGTTTTGTCCTTTGAACTTTGCCTAAAAAAAGCAGTATAGGGGTGGCAAGAGCCTTAGTAACCCAAAACCCAGGGGTAACAGGTGCAGACCATCTCTGGCAAAGCATCGTGGCCTGTCGATCATGACATCCCAGGCAAACAGATACTGGATCCCCTTTGAATGACACCAGAAGCTTAGAAAATTGTTGAAGTCATTCATTTTGTCCTTGTACTGTGGTATCATTCTGGGTGAAGGCAGGCTTCTACTCAGGGCTAGGGTCATACCTGCCTGGGCCACATGATCCAAGAGCTCTTCCATGTCTCTTCATGTAGTCCAGGGAGGTACGTCTCAAGTCATTTACTCCAAAATGGACAATGACAGTCATATTTGCACTTGTTGTGGAGTGACTTGATTGCATGTGTTATGTGGCAGATCCTGGCACCCGACAGGCAGCCGACTATAGTTTTCTCCTTAATTTTAAATTGTGCAGTAGAATGTCTGTAAATAGATGAAGGGATATTGTGTTATAAGGTGGAATGGCATAATAAAGCAGGTTGGATGAGATGTGTGAGAGGGGTGTAGGGGAATTCAGGTCAAAAGGCATGGGAGGGGTGGTAAAAGAGGACTTGTAGATAGAGTATGTGGCCAGAAGTTAGACAAAGAATGTCAGTAAGAGTTGTTTCCTCTGGGTGGATATTTATGGCATTTGCCGTATGAGGTTTAGTGTGCATTTAGGAGTTGAGTTTCTAACCTCGTGAAGAGCATGAGCATGATACTTAAAGGTTAAGAAATTATTATATTTTATAAGTAGCAAGTGTCTGGAATGTAGGGTCCTTTTGGTAGAGTGGCGATGAATTATGTTGTCTTTGTTGTGGCATTTATCTGATTTGTAGATTAGGTTTGTATGCGGTGACTAATTGAGAGAAGGTTAGGGTAATTAGGGTATTGCAGTACAGGTTATTGGAATGGTTTTATAGCTAAGCAGTGGTGTGTTAGGCATAGAGTATTAGTATCAAATTATGCTATTTTATTGTAGCATTGTTTGAGTATGTGGAACTGGGTCACATTCAGATTTTTATAGATTTATAAAAATGGGAGCACCACATCAAAGGATTAGTACTTAGTAAGTTCCAGCATTGGTTTTCCTAGTATTATCTGTAAGGCAGGGTTTATCCTATAGCAGGCACCAAGTTTTTTTCTTTTGATTGCTTTGATAGAAGTTCAATTTCACACACTCATCATTTATGCACCCTAGACTTTTTTTGTCTTAATTGAATTTGGTACAGTTGGATGATACGTTGGAGAGATTTAAAACTGAAAATTCTTGAAAACTTGATGCCAAACCCTTTGCCACACAGCAGTCCACACCAACAAATCTCGTTAAACCAAAAAATTAAATAATACTGCTCTATAGGAAAATAGTTTTAGCACTTCTGTTTGTTTAATCTTGAACTGCATCAGAAACTAAATAAAAAGCCATATAATTCCATTTAAATGCAACAGCAAATGACTGCAAACTTTTAAAACATCCAATGACTTGGTTTTAAAAATACACACCTTAATTTGACTTCTGGCATGCTTGAAGAGACAGCTGAGTCAAATACAGCTTCATAAAATTTTGTATTTTAATGCACTTTTAACATTATTAGTCTCACTGACACCTAGTGGAAAATCCGCTCTAAGAAACACTTGTCACTTTAACTCCTGTTTTTTTCTAAATAGTTGTTAAATGAATCAGCAAGTAACTTAGGATCCACTTTTTCAAACACCAACAATTCAAATTTCCTGAAATCAGTACAATTCAAGTTGTGCTTTGCCAGATCGTTGTTAGTATCATGTTTCCTATTTCACTGCCTGCTGTCTGCCAGTGAGTTAGCTATTAAACCATGAGAGAGTTGTGGCCCTAGTTCTAATAGTCTATTTTGCGGAAGTTCGTGGGGTACAGTATTAAAGGCCATTGATAAGTTTTTTAAGAATACTATAAATATGAGGTTGCCTTTATTTCTGATTTGGTTGATGGAGGTGGTAAAGTAAAAGACAGTGATAGTACTGTGATGTGGACAAAATCCATGCTGCATGTCAGATGGGAGATTATTGGAGAGTTACATGGTTTTGAATATATTTTTGTAGTACTTAAGAAATAGGTGACAGAATGGTTATGTGATGATTAGAGAGCACTGTGGAATTCCCAACATTATGCAGGGATAATACTCAAGATTTTTTGAAAACTATGGGAAATGCATTTTCCTGACTGAGGAATGGATTAATATGGAAACTGGGTCAGTCACTGCAATAAGGTACAAGCTTGAGGTATTGTGATGGTTGGTTGCCTTGGCAAGAGTAGTGCATTTTATCTCTAGGTCAAATGTTTTGATAATGAAGTTGAGTATGGGCTGGCAACATGGTTATTGATGTGTTAAGCAGGTTTAGACACTGACAAAAATTAGGGGTTGTATTTTTTTTTATTGGCAAGGCTACAGTTTTGAAGCAAGTTGAATTGACTGGCAGTGCTTTCAAAGTGATTGTTTAGAGAGGGAGTCGGTGGAGTAGAGTAACCTGCATGAAGTGGCTAGATTGATTGAGGACCAAATAATTTATTGTTGAATCAGCGAGAGGTGTGCAGTTTTATGTAGTAGTCACAAACAAAAAACAAACTAAATAAACAAATAAATAAAGGGCAGCAGACACCCAGGTAAAAATGAACTTCAAAGATTTATTGAGTGAGCGCTTTCTGAAAACGGTTGGTACCTTTCCTTCTTCAGACAATTTTAAAAAACACATCACATCCTATTTAAAGGATTTCAAACAGGTTAATTAATTAGTTAATTGGCAAAATCAGCCATTCTTCATTAAATAGTTTGTAAAGCCATGACAACAAAAAGTAAATGAACCTTACTTTTAAGATCAACAACAACAAACAGCTCATGTTGAAAAAACAACCTTCTCTTAAAACGGGATATAAGTGTAATTAAAATCAACCATAACTAAATAATAAAAACCACTAATAGTTAATGTATTAAAAAAGATACATATGCCAAAATGCATCAAATTGAAAATACATCTAAGCTAAAATGTGTGTAAATATGTATGAATAAATAAATCACATAGCCAAAACCAAAATAACAACTAAATAGGATTTCCATTTCAAAAAAACAGAAACCTATCTCTTTAAGGCTAGGAGTTTAAGTAAACACTTAATAGAAACTGTCTCATTGAGACCTGGGGGAGTATGTGAGGCTGTCCTAATCTGCCATTTTAATTCCTCCAATTCCAGATTTAATTGCCAAGGGCCACCTCTTTCATCAACTCTAACCTGATGTAAAACAGAAAATTTGAAAGAATGCTCAGGGAAGTCAGTGACATGCCTAGCCAAAGCGTTAGTGTGGTCATTCTTCCCTATGGCATAAAGATGTTCGTAAATGCGCTTTCTGAGCTTCCTTTCGGTTTTCCCAATGTAGAATGAGTTAAATTTCTGACAACAAGCACAGTAAATCACCCACTCAGAGTCACATGAGTAAAACCTTTGGACTCTGTAACACACATCTCTTAATTCTACTTGCTTGTCCAAATTGAGAAATCTGCATTGTTGGCATCTGCCACATTTGACCATACCTTTATTTCTAATAGAATCAGAGCTATTCGAATATTGCAAAAGTGACTTCAAGTTTTTACCTCGCCTAAAGGTAATGTTAGGTCTGTCAACTAAAGCTTTATGCAAAGTGGAATCCTTCTGAATCAATGCCCAATTTTTGTATAAAGTGTCTCTAATAAAAGAAATATCAATATTAAAAGTGCAAAAAAATCTTATTGTTGAATCATTATTATTGTTTGTATTATTGTTATCAATATTAACAACCCCCATTTGATCGTCAATGACCGTATCAAACCTATCTCCGCCTTGTGAAACTAAAAGTGGCTTAAAATAACCAGATTGTTTTTTGTTAATAACCTCAAGGGAAAGAGCCGCCAGTAAAGAAGCGGAATAACCTCTCTTTAAAAACATACTTTCTAACAACCCACTTTATTCTAGAAAGTCTTTCTCATCAGAAATCATTCGGGCCGCTCTAACCAGCTGTCCCTTTACAACTCCCTTCTTCTGATGATAAGGATGGGAGCTAGTAAAATGAAGGAAGGAATTAGAGTAAGTTGGCTTCCTATAAATATAACTCTTAAACCTTCCCTCAATGACAACTTTGCTCAACAAGATGTCCAAAAAAACTGATGGTTTCCCTTTCAGCAGTAAAGGTAAATTCCAAAAAGATGGTGAGACTAGTGATGGAAGCACTAAAGTCTTGCACTTTATCAATTGAACCCTTCCATAACATAAACATGTCGTCCTGGTACCGAGTGTACCAGGCGACATTAGCTTTAAAGAGAGAATTTTGGAACAGCATGGAAGTTTCCCAATGAGCAAGGACGCAGTTAGCAAAACTGCCCCTGCATGGGGATCCCATAGCTATTCCAGATTTTTGCAAATAAAAATTCCCTTTAAACCAAAAAATATTGTTTGAAAGGACCAGCTCCAACAATGTCTCAATAACATATATTATATTGTTTCCAAGCCCTCTTGCATGAAGAAATTCCCTTACCCATTCAACACCTAGAGCTTGGGGGATAACTGTATACAGGTCTCTTACGTCTACGGTCAGAAATAAATAATCCTCCTTAAAAGGGATGGTGTTTAACTCCCTTAAAAAAACTCACGAATCCTTACATATTTGGGGTTCATTTTCAACAAGTGGTTTCAGAATACAATCCACATATTTCGCACACCCATAAGTAAGAGAGCCGCGGCCATCCACTATCGGTCTAAAAGGGGGTTCAACCAACTTTTTGTGGATCTTGGGTATACAAAAATGGACGCGACCCTGGGTGCTGCCATAGTTAAGAAGTTGAACAGGTCCAGATCAATAAACAAATCATCTAGAACTCTTCTAATTTTGCTATATGCAATGTTCAACTCATTAATGCTCACCAATTGGTAGGAGGAACTAACTAGATGAGTCAACATAGAAGTAACATTGGTGGAATGGTTCATGCAAACTAGGCCCCCTCCTTTATCTGGTTTCATCAGGCGTATACGACAATCTTTAAGAAGCTTAATAAAGTCCCATTCGTGTTTCGAAATATTACCTAGTCTTTCGCGAGAACTAAGCTTTTTACTGGCCTACTACTCTGACATTACTTTTCCTCAGGGCATTATTAATTTTTTTTCCTTATGTTTAACCTTTGATGTTCTTCGTGTTTCACTGTTGCAGTCATAACTGTAGGGTGCTCCTGCCGGCAGGCAGCCCGAGGTCGGCCAGAATCCCAAAGTCTGGGTCCGGCGTCGGCTGTATAGGCTAGTACCCTGACGTCAGTACGCTTTGGTACATAGCCCTCAGCCGACGCCATCTTCTCCAGTCTTTCTTGCCGTGCGGTGGAAAGCAGCTCGCAAGTCGTTGGTTGGCGATTTTCGAACAGCGTATTTGTTTGTTGTCGGTCCGAAGTTCTTACTTCTCTTCTCAAAGCTAAGTACCCCGTTGGAATCTTTCTTGTTCCTCCGATGTCAGAAAAGTTAATAATTGTATAGCGTGGGAAACAAATACCTCATAAAGATTTCCACTCTTACTGTCTACCTTGCTTAGGCCCTGACCACGACGTTTCTTGTTGTCGGTTCTGTGCCAGGTTCAACTCTCGTACTATCAAGCGCAGGTACGATTGGGCTTTAAATTATTTTGGCAGACGCTTCAATTATAGAATGTCGTCGGACACTACCGGAGTCCAAAAGAAGCGCAAAGACAAAGACAGGCCGAGGTCCAAACAGGACTCGTTGCAGCTGGAGCCAGCGTCAGGTTCGGCTGTCGCCAGTGAGGCGCTTTTGCAGCCCCTGTCGTCCGCCACTTCTGAACCGATGGCTGATACGGACTCCCATGGGGAGCCATCAAGGCCCACTATTTTAACTGCTGCAGGACCTTCGGACGTCGCTCCTTCAGATGGGTCCGGAACCGCTGTGCAGGTACCGGCTTCTGAGGGGGTTTTCAGGCCTACTCACATTACTATTTCAAAGGCAAAGGCAAAGACAAAGACTCCTGTTAAGTCTAAAGTTCCAGCTCAAGCTGCTTCTGAATCCACTCCCAAGACACAAAAGCAATTATTGAGGATGGCTGAAGATTTGCTTACAATGATTAGTGGTTCTCACCCCCCTCCTGAGAAAAGGCCTCGACAGGATGTTACTCTGGATTCCTCTGACCAGGCTTCTGTATCTTCTGTTTCTTCCTCAGATCAGGACTATTCCTTTCCCCCTTATGAGGATTTGGATGCTGAGGACTCTTTACCCTCGGCCTCTCCGCCTGAGGATTTTTCTTTTGGGGAAACCCTGCATGAGATGAGGGAACATTTTCATTGGGAAGGACAGGAATATTCTGCTTCCAAGAAGAGGCTTAGAGAATTTCTTCTTCTTCCTCAGCATAGGCCTTTAGCTATCCCTCCTGTTTTGGACATTGTAGATGATGCTTTTTCTGAGGCTAATTTGAATCCTGATTCCATGCCTCCTGCTCCTTCTAAGCCTGATAGATTTTATAGGGTTCCTGACTCTCATTTATTTTTATTTAAAAACCCTTCTGCGGATCCTGAAACTATTTCTCATGGCTCTAAGGCTGCTAAGGTTGCTACTTCTAAAAATCCTATTCCCTCTGAGAAGGATTCTCGTGCTTTAGACAGGTGGGGAAAAAAGGTATATACTTCTGCTACCCTGTCTGTAAGGGCTTTAAATTGCCAGTGTCATATGTTTAAATATCAGCAATTTCTTTTGTCTGTTTTAAAGCAAAAGCTTGCTTCCCTTCCTGCTTGTGCAGAGGATAAGGAACTTCAGGATGTTTTGCATGCTACTGAACAGGTTAACAAGCATAGCTTACATTGTGGTTTTGATGCTTTGGATGCTTCTTGCAGGGCTGCTGCCTCTGGTACTGTTATTAGGAGACATGCCTGGCTTCGTGAACAAAGTTTGCCTGAACAGGTTAAGGCTAAGTTATTGGATGCCCCTGTTCAACAAGATGTTCTTTTTGGATCTAAGGCTGAGGAAGTTATTAAAAAGATGGAGGAAAAGGCAAAGTCTATGCAGACTGTAAAAGATTTCTTGCAAGTTCAGCCTCCTAGATTTTCCAGGAATTGGCCCTCTAAAAATTGGTCCTTTCCCACGTCTGACAGGCCTCAAAGGGGAAGATATAGGTGCTCCAGAGGTCATGGTCAAGGCCAGGCCTCTTACAGATCTAGACAATGGACTGCTTCTTCACCTAGAAGGGGAGAAGACAGATCCCAATCTCAAAGAAAGCAAACTCAATGACTCTCTCGGTTGGGCTTCAGGACCCCTTCACCTGGACGCCCCTCTCGGAGGAAAACTGTCTCTTTTTTACAGAAATTGGACTCATATTACCCAGGACAGATGGGTATTGGACGTGATTTTAAAAGGTTACAAATTCCACTTTCACACTTTGCCAAGGACTCACGGTTGGCCAGATCTGCCAAAACTTCAATGGTCAGAGGCCTTAACTCAAGTGGATGCTCTTCTGGCCATGAGAGCCATAGAGCCTGTTCCACTCTCGGAAATGGGAAAAGGGTTTTATTCAAGACTGTTTCGGGTTCCCAGAAAACAAAACTCTTGGAGACCTATTCTGGACCTTTCTGTGTTAAACACCTTTTTGGAAATTCCAAAGTTCAAGATGCTTACTCTGCAACAGCTAATTCCAATGCTCTCTCAGGACGCCTGGATGGTGACATTGGACTTAAAGGAAGCCTATTTACATATTCCCATCAGACAAGAACGCAGGAAATTCCTCAGGTTCAAGGCAGGTTCGAGGCACTTTCAATTCTCTGTTCTGCCCTTTGGTTTATCTACTGCGCCCAGAGTCTTCACCAAGTGCCTGGCACCAGTAGTGGCTTATTGCAGACTTCAGGGGATCCAGATTTACCCCTATTTGGATGACTGCCTTATTCAGGCAGACAGCAAAGATCTTCTGCTTCAACATCTGGGCTTTGTTCAACGTCTTCTCCTCCTACTGGGATTCTCAGTGAACATAAAAAAGTCACATTTGATCCCTTCTCAACAAATGGTATTCTTGGGAGCCCTCTTAAATACAACCTTACAAAGGGCCTTCCTCACTCCAGAAAAACAAATTCAGCTGGCTTCTACTTTCAACACCTTGGCAACTCTATCTCAGCTCACTGCAAGGAAATTCCTGCAGGCTCTGGGCTACATGGCTTCCTGCATTCTGTTGATTCCAAACGCAAGGCTTCACATGAGAAAGCTTCAATGGTATCTGAAAAGTGTATGGTCACAGCATTACCACGATCTGGATATTCTGATTCCTCTGATCCCCTGCCTTCAGAAGGAGTTCCTCTGGTGGTCCAGGGCATGCACTTCAAACGAAGGAAAACCTTTTCGTCTTCCTCAACCTACTCAAATCCTAACCACGGACGCCTCGGATTATGCTTGGGGAGCACACTTTCTAGACAATTGCCAGCAGGGAATCTGGACAAAGGACCATCTTCACTGGCACATCAATCTGAAGGAGATGTTGGCAGTTCAAAACGCCCTTCTAGCCTTCAAGAATCTTCTACAACCAGGCCCTCTGCTAATTCGCACAGACAACACCACGGTCATGTTGTACATCAACAAGCAGGGGGGTTCTCATTCATACCCCCTTTGCAGACTAGCTATGGGTTTATGGGACACAGCTCTAAATTTGAATCTACATCTCCAGGCTCAATTCATTCCAGGGAAACAGAATCTCTTAGCAGACAGCCTGAGCAGAAACATTTCAGATCCTCACGAATGGATGCTAGACACCAACTTGTTCAACAGGATTACTGCAGTTTGGGGATGTCCCCAGATAGATCTGTTTGCATCCCATCTCAATCATCAGCTGCCTCGCTTTTGCACCAGGTCCTTCCACAAAGCAGCTTGGAGAGTGGATGCCCTGTCCTTCAGCTGGAGAATCTTTTCAGCATATGCCTTCCCTCCTCTTCCTCTACTACCTCGGGTATTACTGAAAATAAAACAGGACAGGCCCAAGTTCCTCATCTTGATTGCTCCAAATTAGCCTCGACAGTTTTGGTATCCAACTTTAAAGCTCCTGTTCTCGGGGCCTCCTTGGATTCTCCCACTGAACCCTTCGCTTCTGTCCCAGCATCAGGGTCAGTTACTACATTCCAATCTCAAGACCCTTTGCCTGGCAGCTTGGCTCTTCAAAGGAATTTGATTCCCTCTAGTCTTCCCAAGCAAGTTTTGGATGTTCTTTTGGAAGCTAGACGGCCTAGCACTAGGAAATCCTATGCCTCTAAATGGAAGAGGTTTTCTATTTGGATGCAGGACCGAGGTTCTGATCCTCAGGTACCTGATCTCTCTTCTATTTTGCTTTACCTTCGGAACTTTTATCTAAAGGACTTTCCTTTTCTTCCATTAAGATTCATGCTTCTGCTATCTCTGCGCATTTCAGTTCTGATCCTCCTGTTTTTCTCATCCTTTGGTGAAGCAGTTCTTGAGAGGGGCTAAAAATTTTGCGGCCTCCAAGGACCCCTCCTGTCCCTGCCTGGGATCTTAATTATGTTTTAGAAAAACTTACTTTGCCTCCTTTTGAGCCTGCTGCATCTTCAGATATTAAGTTTCTATCCTGGAAGACTGTTCTTTTGTTAGCATTGACCTCTGCCAGAAGGGTCTCAGAGTTGCAAGCTCTCATGGCTGTGGAACCATACCTTATTTTCCATCAGGACAGAGTATCCTTGAGGACCAATCCTACTTTCATGCCTAAAGTGATTTCGAAAGTGGCTTTAAATCAGACAATTCACCTTCCTACTTTCTTTCCAAATCCTCAAAACAAAGGGGAAAGGATTTTGCATTCATTAGATGTGCACAGACAGTTACGATTTTACCTGGACAAGACTAAAGATTTCAGAAAGTCTAACCAATTGTTTGTTTCCTTTGCCTCCAGTTCTCTTGGAAAACCTATTTCTAAACAAACTATTTCCAAATGGATTGCTTATGGAATCAGATTTTGTTACACTCATCATGGGAAACTGTTTCCAGGTATCATTAGAAGTCACTCTACTAGAGCAGCTGCCACTTCTACAGCTTTTCTCAGAGGAGTCCCTACCAAGGATATCTTGGAAGCTGCCACTTGGAGTTCTGTGCATACTTTTTCCAAGCACTACAATCTCCCCTTGTTTTCTAAGTCCAGGGCAGGCTTTGCCTCTGCTGTCTTGCAGGGTATTCTTGCCTCCCCTTCTTCTATCTAAAGCCTCCTCCCCTTTTACACTGCTTTGGGATTCCACCCTACAGTTATGACTGCAACAGTGAAACACGAAGAACATAGTACAGTTGTGTACACCTACCATAAATGTAGATGTTCGAGTGTCTTCACTGTTGCAGTCGGGGTTTCCCTCCTCCTATCCCCTCTTTTCCTTTTTTGTGGTGTATTTGTGTTTCCTTGTTGGATTCATTTTTGGTTTGTTGGGAACTTCTGACATCTAAGGCAAGAAAGGCTGGAGAAGATGGCGTCGGCTGAGGGCTATGTACCAAAGCGTACTGACGTCAGGGTACTAGCCTATACAGCCGATGCCGGACCCAGACTTTGGGATTCTGGCCGACCTCGGGCTGCCTGCCGGCAGGAGCACCCTACAGTTATGACTGCAACAGTGAAGACACTCGAACATCTACATTTATGGTAGGTGTACACAACTGTACTTTTCTGATACTGATATGGATTTAGTAACTACCATAATGGACCTTAAACTATTCGTTAGGAAAATCAATTTTAATGTACTTTTTGGTTCAGATTTGTCTTGTTTAGACCCTTTAAGAGTTTCCAGTGTGTTCAACCCACCCTTGCATCTGAATATTGTATCCTTTGAGAAGTTATGTGAGCTTGATTTTAGGACCTTTTGTAACAAAAAGGCCAGTAAAAAGCTTAGTTCTCGCGAAAGACTAGGTAATATTTCGAAACACGAATGGGACTTTATTAAGCTTCTTAAAGATTGTCGTATACGCCTGATGAAACCAGATAAAGGAGGGGGCCTAGTTTGCATGAACCATTCCACCTATGTTACTTCTATGTTGACTCATCTTGATAGTTCCTCCTACCAATTGGTGAGCATTAATGAGTTGAACATTGCATATAGCAAAATTAGAAGAGTTCTAGATGATTTGTTTATTGAAAAATCTATTGATCTGGACCTGTTCAACTTCTTAACTATGGCAGCACCCAGAGTCGCGTGCTTTTTTGGTATACCCAAGATCCACAAAAAGTTGGTTGAACCCCCTTTTAGACCGATAGTGGATGGCCGCGGCTCTATTACTTATGGGTGTGTGAAATATGTGGATAGTATTCTGAAACCACTTGTTGAAAATGAACCCCAAATATGTAAGGATTCGTGGGGTTTTTAAAGGGAGTTAAACACCATCCCTTTTAAGGAGAATTATTTATTTCTGACCGTAGACGTAAGAGACCTGTATACAGTTATCCCCCAAGCTCTAGGTGTTGAATGGGTAAGGGAATTTCTTCATGCAAGAGGGCTTGGAAACAATATAATATATGTTATTGAGACATTGTTGGAGCTGGTCCTTGTAAACAATTTTTTTTGGTTTGAAGGGAATTTTTATTTGCAAAAATCTGGAATAGCTATGGGATCCCCATGCGGGGGCAGTTTTGCTAACTGCGTCCTTGCTCATTGGGAAACTTCTATGCTGTTTCAAAATTCTCTCTCTAAAGCTAATGTCGCCTGGTACACTCGGTACCAGGACGACATGTTTATGTTATGGAAGGGTTCAATTGATAAAGTGCAAGACTTTATTGCTTCCATCACTAGTCTCACTAGCTTTTTGGAATTTACCTTTACTGCTGAAAGGGAAATCATCAGTTTTTTGGACATCTTGTTGAGCAAAGATGTCATTGAGGGAAGGTTTAAGAGATCTATTTATAGGAAGCCAACTTAATCTAATTCCTTCCTTCATTTTACTAGCTCCCCATCCTTATCATCAGAAGAAGGGAGTTGTAAAGGGACAGCTGGTTAGAGCGGCCCGAATGATTTCTGATGAGAAAGACTTTCTAGAAGAATGTGGGTTGTTAGAAAGTATGTTTTTAAAGAGAGGTTATCCCGCTTCTTTCCTGGCGGCTCTTTCCCTTGAGGTTATTAACAAAAGACAATCGGGTTATTTTAAGTCACTTTTAGTTTCACAAGGCGGAGATAGGTTTGATACGGTCATTGACGATCAAATGGGGGTTGTTAATATTGATAACAATAATACAAACAATAATAATGATTCAACAATAAGATTTTTTTGCACTTTTAATATTGATGTTTCTTTTATTAGAGACACTTTATACAAAAATTGGGCATTGATTCAAAAGGATTCCACTTTGCATAAAGCTTTAGGTGACAGACCTAACATTACCTTTAGGCGAGGTAAAAACTTGAAGTTGCTTTTGCAATATTCGAATAGCTCTGATTCTATTAGAAATAAAGGTATGGTCAAATGTGGCAGATGCCAACAATGCAGATTTCTCAATTTGGACAAGCAAGTAGGATTAAGAGATGTGTGTTACAGAGTCCAAAGGTTTTACTCATGTGACTCTGAGCGGGTGATTTACTGTGCTTGTTGTCAGAAATGTAACTCATTCTACATTGGGAAAACCAAAAGGAAGCTCAAAAAGCACATTTACGAATATCTTTATGCCATAGGGAAGAAATGACCACACTAACAGTTTGGCTAGGCATGTCACTGTCTTCCCTGAGCATTCTTTCAAATTTTCTGTTTTACATCAGGTTAGAGTCGATGAAAGAGGTGGCCCTTGGCAATTAAATCTGGAATTGGAGGAATTAAAATGGCAGATTAGGACAGCCTCACATACTCCCCCAGGTCTCAATGAGACAGTTTCTATTAAGTGTTTACTTAAACTCCTAGCCTTAAAGAGATAGGTTTCTGTTTTTGTGAAATGGAAATCCTATTTAGTTGTTATTTTGGTTTTGGCTATGTGATTTATTTATTCATACATATTTACACACATTTTAGCTTAGATGTATTTTCAATTTGATGCATTTTGGTGTATGTATCTTTTTTAATACATTAACTATTAGTGGTTTTTATTATTTAGTTATGGTTGATTTTAATTACACTTATATCCCTTTTTAAGAGAAGGTTGTTTTTCAACATGAGCTGTTTGTTGTTGTTGATCTTAAAAGTAAGGTTCATTTATTTTTTGTTGTCATGGCTTTACAAACTATTTAATGAAGAATGGCTGATTTTGCCAATTAACTAATTAATTAACCTGTTTGAAATCCTTTAAATAGGATGTGATGTGTTTTTTAAAATTGTCTGAAGAAGGAAAGGTACCAACCGTTTTCCGAAAGCGCTCACTCAATAAATCTTTGAAGTTCGTTTTTACCTGGGTGTCTGCTGCCCTTTATTTATCAGTTTTATGTAGTACATTATTTTGTCTAATTTGACTTTACTTTTACCTCAGTTTCTCAACTGTTAACTTTTCAGTAGGTTAACATCAGTTTTGTTCTGCTTCCAGTTGTACTGGGCTATGAGCCTTTGATTTATGTTTATCTCAGTCTATATAAAGCTAGATTAAATTTTAGTCTCTCATTTGTGATTGGGGTCAGTTACATTTAGAATTTTTAGAAAATGGCAGTGAATAAGAATACTGGTGTGTCTACTTGAAGGGTATGTAAAGAACTTCAGCTGACAGACTTTAAATTGGAGGTTAGAGTGTCAATTAGGAAGGTGGACAGATAATGTACACAATTATGTTGATGTAAATTGTTGGGTAATACAGTCTCTGATAGTGAAAGTAGACAGGAGGTCACAGTGTCAGGAAGTTTGTCTGTGAAAGTAATATTGCTAGGGGTGTTAGGATCTATTCTAATGTCGATGCTTTCTTAGTCTTTTTATTCTATTTAGCGGATGCAGAGATAGAAACTTCAGATGTTATTGACATTGTGGGTAGAATCATTTTTTTTACTGTTTGCCAATTGAGATAAACTAGTATGATTTCTTAAGGAATGGAAGACAGCCAAGAAAATTGTTTTTCGGCTGCATCAGTATTATTACTTAGGGGTATGTAAATCCCTAATATGTTTTTTTGCATTTTTGATTTTTAGTATCTATGAGGATTTTTCAGCATTTTTTATTCACAGGTTGGGGAGCAGGGTTAAAGGGGTAGAGAGAGAAGTTGATAATGTGTTAGTAAAATATTGACACACTGCTTGCCCTAACATTTTTCTGTCTAATATCTCTAACAAGATCCAGAGCCTCAGCTAACTCCAGTCCTAACCCCTGCTGGAACCCTAATGTCACAGATTTGTGCTATGCCTTAATAACAGCATCCAATTATTTGCCTTTTCACTAAATGTGACATCTGCAATGAATGTCATATTTGACCAAGACATGACTGAGTTGCCTGTAGCCAAGCTGATCATTGCTGTAGCTATGGTAGGTCACGGGTGGAAGCTGCTCAGGACACTCATTGTTAGGGGGCATGAGTGATGTTACAAATTTTCACTACAAATCGGTGGGAAAATTGCTTTTACTAGGTAACTTTTGGGGCAAGTGTAGCATCAGCAGTCATGTAAGCTTAAGTGTTGCCCACAGTCTGTGTGCGTGCTTGTGTTAGGAACTGTGTAAGGATCCTGTGCAGCACTTTGCTATGGGTTCTGAAATAGTATTAACAAGTAATAACCATTTGCTGCTTTTAAATACATCAGCTGGAGGAGCACATTCTTTTTCGTTATCAACTCTGTTAACCAAACTACAGCTCTGTAAAACTATCCATGAGGGAATGTAATTTACTGCTTAAAGACATGGGCAAATTCTTAAACGCAAAATATTGTACAACAATTTTAAGCCACATTACAGCTGAAAGACTTCTTCAAAAGAAGTAAAAGTAAAATATATTTTCAGAGCTTAGAAAACGAATGAATTCTACTACTTTGGGGGGGGGGGGGTAGACCTGGTGTCACCCACACATCTACTTATTACATAACATTCAGCTACTGCAGTATGTTCTGTACCCAGAAGTCGTATATCAGGCTGCTTAGATGATATTTTCTTGATAAGTAAGTCTGCATTTTCATCTAAACTTGGTCACTGCTTCCACTCAGGCTAAAGTTGATTCATTTGGCTATATATTGCGTAGAATGATGAGCACATTACATAGTGAGGAGGGAAGGGGCTGTATGGTCTGCACTCTTGTAGCTGGACTTGAAGTATATGAGTTGCACCAACACATGTATCTTCAGAGCAACACTTTATTTGCTTAACAAATGTGGGGATAGATGCAAGATATAGAATGACAAAAGACAATTGCAAAAAAAAAATCTGGCGTCTAAAAAAAAATACATAATCTATTAATTAACTATGTCACTAATACAAATATAACAAATCCATTTTAGAGGAACACCAAAAAAACCTCTTGTAAATATTAAAAAGACATTTTTAATGGCCATTAAATTGGTATTGTCTTGTGTGAACTCCATACCTGGCTTATGTGTTTGTGCTCTTGACTACACAAAAACTTAAAAATTCAGTAGTTCTAAGAGAAATTGACCTAAAATGGCACATCAGTTGCACTTTACATTTTTTTCAGAGGTCCTCGTCTTTTATGTATCATTTTCTTTATCTCAAGTGTAACCTGATATTGGGGAACTTGTACAAAGATCCACCCCTCTTGTTGCTGTAGCCCTATACACTGTCCATATTTCAGATGTGCTACTAGGGAAATTTCTTTTGGCATGCTAGGATAAGGCCAGCGCAGCAGGGGGCACTGACGAGTTTTACTTTTTAAACCCAAGTGCCTTGCTTTAGTTGTTGCATCCAATGCACTTGGCGTATCCAGTACTCACTCACAGTCTCATACTGAGACATGGCACAGCAAGAGAGACAGCCAGTGTCTCATGTTATCCACTGAAGGCAGTGTGTTTCCAGATCTCCTCCTCCTCAACCTGAGAAAGCGGGTCACTGTAGAAGATTCATGTTCTTTCACTGATGCCATTTTCATTGAAACCACTATCTCAGAAAAAAAATTATATAAAGCCCACTTTGTGACACCCAAAAAAAGGAAAAAAACTTTCTGCTCGTCTGCTTTTCTCCATATGGAAGTCCCCCCCCCCCCCCACAACTTACACTAACTCCACAGATGGCCAGCCATGTGAATAACAAAAACATCTTGGAAAGAAAATTAATTCCTGTCCCATGTTTGCAAAACTCTTCTGCATCATATAGACATAATCCATGCCTAAATTCCAGCAGACCTAACTACAATTCAAATTTACTAGAAAACGGTGCAGAATATGTAATTTTTCTATGATTATTTCAGTATCATTTCTTCATCTGTAATCATTTGAATGAAGGTGGCTTGAGTGAAATGCTATGATTCCCCAAGAGTTCATCTTATCAGTACTTGGTGACACTCTCTAATTAAAAATGTTCACCAAACATTGGCTATTGGCAACATACTTAGGATCAAAGCCATTATAGATTCATAGGTATACACTAGGCTAATGACCACTGGGGCCTTTATAAGCCTATCTATGCATCCCAAATGTATGTGACAAGTTTAGGAAACATAAGATCATTGTAAGGGGTATATGTAGGCCAGGGCTTAGGTGGGCAAGTATTTACAGGCTGCTTCTGTCCATTAGGGACATAAGTTCTAGACCGGGGTGAATTTCCGATTACTGATCCATTGGTCCAAATTACACTTGAATTGTGTTATGGAAGAACTCTGCTCCATGTGGATGGGAGGCTTTTTCCAGAGAAGGTGTAATCTGAGACACATTGCTGTCCCTCCAAAATGCCCTAATTATGTTGCTTAAGTCCCTAAATCACGTAGTTCTGATGCTCTTACTTTTACAGATGTGAAGATGATCCATCAGAACAGGATCCAAAGAAGCCTTCTATGCCAGGCATAGATCACCCCTCAGCAGTTTGTAGGAGACTGAGTTCAGGGACAAGATTTTGAGGAGATCTGCACAGGCACTTGTTTAAGCATTGTATCCTTTTTGTGAAGAACCTCTGTGGACATTTCAGTTATTGAATGTGAGTGGTCAGGTACATACCAAAGGGGTCATCAGAACTAAGTGACAACATAAAAATAACCCACTTATATAGCATTACAACTTCCGGCCACACACAACCACTTAAAACTCTTAAAAAGCAGTAATAATATGTACCATTATTATAAAAATGAATAGTGTCATCTTAGAATTTAAAAGAAAACATATCAAATAAACACTTATTTGCCTAGAGCACAAGAATATAAAGGTAATAAAATAATGTACACAAATTATTTATAATGCTAAATTAAAAATCATAATTTGCAGCTCTTAAATTTAAAACACTGAAGTGAAACAGCATTGTTAAGACCAGGTGGGACATGAAAATTTAACAAAAGTTGCCATCTCAATTCCTTATATTCAAGAGTATTTACCCAGTTACCTTCTATGAACATTGCCAACTATAAAAAAAAATTGTATTGAATTTACTACAGATTATGAATTACTAATATTTTTATTTTTAATGTATCTCACTTTTTCCAATATCGGGATGTTAATTGTCTCTGTCTTCCCAATATCGTATGCTTCACATGAAGTGCAGAAGGCTAAATAAACAACACCATTACTCTTATTACTAAACTCTGGGGAAAAACACTTCTACTGAAACCAACTACTATAGTATGAGAGTCATCGAATATAAAATGGCATGCTTTACAGCCCTCACATTTAACCATTCTTTTTTCTTTGCTACTTGTGATCAGATCATTATTCTTTCATATCTCAAGTAGATTTTTAATACTCTACCCTTTTCTGTATAAAAAACAAAGTAGCAAACCCAGTCTTAGTCTTGTCATCATAAAAAAATAGTTGACCAGTGTTTCTCAAACAATATCTGGTATATTTTTTAAGATGCAAACTATTCATACCAGGTAAAGTTAATGTATGACGAAAGTCATGGTGACTAACCTCTGGCTTATTTTTCTTAAAGGTACCACCTTTCAAAAGAGGTTTGAAATCTACCCATCTCCTAATAATAACCTCGTCTTTCAACGAGTTAGATAATTCAAAGGGGTAACCTCTATCTAAAGACATCCTCATAGTAAATTCTAATTCTTCTAAAAAATGCTGGTCATCACTTCACTAGTCAATCTAGAAATCCAAATAAATCAGCATTTAATAATATTGACCTTCTGCCATCTAAAATCGGTTCATAGGAAGTCAGCCTAGCCATATAATACCCTTGTTCCCTAGCTGACCATAGATGATCATTTTTTAGCAGAGTGAATCAATGATTATTATTTATTTGTTTGACATTTGTTAACTGGGTTGGTCCAACTGAGCGAAAAGGCCCATTTTCAGTGGAGACCCGAGTAGAAAAGCTCCAACATAGATCACACAAAATTCACAAGTAATTAAAATTAAAACAAAGAGTGAGAAGGTCACACCGAAAAACCAATCAGTAAAAACTAAATGAAAACTCCAGCCAAGCTAGAACTTCCAATGAGTGACCTCCCAAACCTCCTGTGACAGAGGCACATGGGATATATGCAAATGACCCTTATGAACATCAGGTGTTTCAGCTATATGGTGATTCTGATTGCTCATGACTTTTACGGTTGAAGTCTTTTAATGGACAATTTCAGGCCAATAAAGCCAAACCCTACTAGCTATGGATATGCATATTTCGGTCTTATGACCTCATCAGCATAGCACAAGCAGAGTGTTTGACTAAGCATAAGAAACACAGGGTTGTTATACTCAATCCATAGCTAGTGGGGTTTGGCTTTATTGGCCTGAAATTGTCCATTAAAATGACTTCAAACGTTCATCTCATGGGCAATCAGAATTGCCATATAGCTGAAACACCTGATGTTCATAATGGTAATTTGCATATATCCCATGTGCCGCTGTCACAGGATGTTTGGGAGGTCACACATTGGAAGTTCTAGTTTGGCTGGAGTTTTCATTTAGTTTTTACTGATTGATTTTTTCAGTATGATCTTCTCACTCTCTGTTTTAATTTGTTGGTATATTTTGCAGCTACACTAATGATAATGGACATCAGCTGGGTATAGCAACCCTGTGTTTCTTATGCTTAGTCAAACACTCTTCTTGTGCTATGCTAATGAGGTCATATGGCTGAAATATGCATATCTATAGCTATTGGGGTTTGGCTTCATTGGCCTGAAATTGTCCATTAAAATGACTTCAAATGTAAAAGTAATGGCTGGAGTTTTCATTTAGTTTTTACAAGTAATTAAAATTAGAAACTAGTATACATTTATTACTGACTGCCCCTGTCCATGAGAGACATAGGTGTCATCCCCTGGGTGAATTTATGGTCTCCCATCCCATTGTCAAGTTTGTGCTTAAATCAGGTCATTAAGGAGCTCTGCTTTACATGAAGAAGGAGTTTATTCCAGAGGAGTGGCAAAATGTCTATCTCTCCAACATGTTCTGTTTGTCACAGGCAAAGTTGAGATCATACCTCTCAACATTATATTCCTCGGCATTTCCCATTTTTGTGGCTGAAATAGGGGTGCCACAAATTCCTGAGTGGCCCCTTCAAATCCTGATTTTGTTTTATTTACATTTTTTAGTTAATGCTGATGTCATCATGCTTTGCCAGCATATTCCATAGTGTCATCAACATACATGGGTGTGTATGATGATGGCAACATTGTGAGGCAGTGCCTAATTGCCTCTTGGAGTCAGAGAGCTTAAAAACAATTATTTGGTTGCTACTGTGGAAACATGATCACACTTCCAGGCTCCTGTGAGGAGGGGGAACGGGACTGTGGAGCAACTTGGGCGGTGCTTGCTGAGGGAAGGAAGGATCCACTAATTACACAGCAGTATCCTTCCCACAATCCCACCTTGCAGGTCAGTTTGGCTGTGTAGGGCCAGTCAGTGTCATGGGAATAAACAGAGGACTGCCTCGGAAGGATAAAGTGCACAAATAAATGCCTCCACCTTGTATGAAGAAAAGAATCAAAACATGGATGAGTGCACAGAAGAAAATGCCAGCAAAACAGAGAAAGGAAAGAAACCTAAGAAACTGTTCTGTAAGAAATCGCTGCAATTGGTGGGCAGTTTTGTGAACAGAATCCTGAAAACTTTAAACACTTGAACTTACTTTGGAGACCTGGAGCAGATGGATGTGGAAGATGAAAATGGGGATTTAAAGTTGTATATGGCACTCAGTGTTGCTGCAAAGGAAGAGGGGTCTGGACGAGCCCCAGCTTGGTGGGTGCTCCAGTTGGAGAGCTGACCAATACTCTCATGAGTTTAATGTTGTCTTCTCAGGGATTCCTAAGGAATAACCTTTCCTGCTGCTTTGGGTCAAGACCCCTGGAGTACAGGGGCTCATGAATCATGGAAACACATGCTTTTTGAATGGTGTTATGCAGTGCCTGAGCAACACTGACCTGTTCACCAAGTTCTTTGGACTAGACCTGTACAAGTTGGCCATCCATTGGTCATTGTACGACAGGAAATGAAAATGGTATGAATGTCATTCTTGGGGTGACTAGTAATGAGTCAGTAATAACATCAAAGGGCAGGTAACCGCAAACCTGATGTCCACTGTGCGGGCTTTGTAGACCTGGATTATTCACCTCAGCTTTCCGTGGAGTTTGAGGAGCTCTTAAATCAGTGGGAGTTTCTTGTTACAGATTACACCACAAGGAAAATGTACTTATGAAATGTAAAATAGTAACTTATTAACTGGACCTAGTAAATACTGTGTTCTTAAAGACAGCAATTATTAAAAAAAAAAACAAAAGTCAAAACAGAAACGACAAAAAGGTGCATTCCTTGAGACAGAAAATAGAGCAATAAAATTAAGCACTTTCATTCCCTTTATTAATCACAAAGGGGGTCCATCAGCCAATGCTGGGAACTATATCAACAAGGACATGGGCAACCTCCAAACTCTTGACCCAATCCAGTTTGGCTTTAAGGGTAGGTCTTGCTTATTATACCTGGTGCACTTCAAGAATGTCACCAAAGCCCTGGATGTTGACAAAGCAGTACATACTGTTTATTTTGACTTGGCCAAGGCTTATAACAGAATTCCCCACTCATGTGTCTTAAAGAAACTCTCCCAGCTGGAGATTAACCCATACGTCACTATATGGGTAGCAAACTGGCTCACCAACAGAATCCATATTATCAAATCTGGTGATTCTACCTACACCAGTAGACCATTTACTAGTGCTGTACTACAGGGATCTATGCTGGACTGTCTACTGTTTGGAATCTACTTCTCAGATGTCCCGGAAAAAGTAGATAACCTGTGGCTTACCAAGTTTGCAGATGACTGCAAACTGGGTGCAACCATCCAATTTCCCCATCGATATTAACACATTACAAAAGGGGCTAACTAAAACTAATGGTTGGTGCCAGAGACGCAGACTAAAACTAAATGCAAAAAAGTGCATCATTATCCCCTGCAAATTACATTATATACAACACCCCAAGCTCAAACACAGTGGTGAGAGACTTGGGAACATAGGTTAATAGCAATCTAAACTTCAGTCACCATCATGATCATTTAACATATTTAAACTGCCAGGCTTTCCCATTAAGAAAGCCTTCAAAAAATTCTTATGTTCCACCACCTTTGTTAGACCTAGTAGCGCTGGACCAGAAGTTCATCAACTCAAGATTTCCTCTGGTACCAAGGACAACCATTTGTCTGTTCCTGACACTGACAGTAGGTTGGACTCTGCTGCTATTTCTACCAACATTGAGGGTAACGGACAAAGTAATCGGACTGTTTCCTCATTGTTTTGAATGGGGGTAAGACCAAAGGAACCTTCGAACAATCATCAGAACAATCAAGCAAAGAAAACAGAGAAAAGAAAGGGCTGAGGTTGTTAGAACATTTAAATTCTCATTTGATTTGTACAGTTTATAATATATCTAAACACATGCCCCCAGATTCTCAAATGCATGCACGGAGCACAAGATCAGTGCAGAAGCACAAGCAGGCAATATGTCTGCTGTGTGATCCAGGAACAGCCTGCAGTGGTGTGCACGAGCACTCCTACACGGACTAAGCTCCGGTATGCAAATCACCCATTTGCAGGAGAAATCTCTACAAATGGGGTCATTTTCCAATCCAGGAAGCTTGCAATAGTCTGTGCAAGAGTAGTGCTAACTGTAGAAATGTATTCTGTTAGTAACCGAGTACATTTCTGCAAAATCCAAAACGAATCTACGACAGCTCCAAATAAAGGCTGCATATTATGTAGTAAGCATGCCAATGGCAAAGTATAAGGCCATTGGCGTTGCCAACATAAAAATAAATACAAAAATCAACTTTTATCATTTTGTAGCCGATCTCAGCTGTTTAAGCATAGGGCAGTGGCGCACAAACGGGATTGGGAAAATAAAACAAATCTAAATTAAGCATTCTAACTAAAATCAGTATTCTGCCATGCAAGTCATTGGCAGGCAGAAGACAACATGGCCAGTGAGTAGTAGTTGCTAATGGGGGAGGCTCATTGTGAGACATGTAGCTATGCATTAGCAGGCAATCCTATGCAAATGAGGGGAAAGATAGTGAATCCCAGTTTTCCCCACCATGTGGGTCAGGTCCCAACAGTGTAAGAGTAGAAATAGTCTGGTGCAAGCCTGGGAGTTAGGTGACATCGTGGGGGGGTGTGCCAGACATGCTGTAAATGTTCCTAGAGCCCTGTGGCCCGGGTCTGCTCCTAGCTTAGCAGAGCTTAGCTAGGTGGTGTGTCTTAACCTGCATAGCACTCTTTACAAAGCCTAAGCAGATGTGCGCACCAGGATTTACAGGAAGAAAAAGAGGTGAAATTTGGAAATAGCAGCAGTATGCACATTTGAGCACTCTGTGCGGCGCACACACGAGCTTAAACAGGAAGGCAATGGGAAGGGAAAACAGCAGTAGGAAGGTAATCAAGGAGAACATGCTTAGCTGGCAGGTGAAATGTATCGGAATTGGTTAGTTACACAGGCAGCAGACCAGCCCAGCCCGGAACATTACTATAAACTAAGCAAAACACCTTCCTCTCTGGTTTTCCCACAACCTACACCACCGGTGTAAACAAGCAGTGAACCTTTAACACTCACAACAGCAAAAGAACAGGGGCTGCAATAGTTATCATACAACGTGTGGAGGAGGCTGAGGGTGGTGAGGATGTGAATGCTGCCGACCAACCCACAGTGAGAAGACGGAGAAGAGTGTACAGACCCAGGGTAATCTACCAGGGGCAACATGAGCTGGCAATAGTGGAGCACTATAGGGTAGACGGGGACCTCCTACAGCAAATTGTTGAGCTGTGCTTGCCACGCCTGACACACAGAACTAGCAGAGGAGTACCTATCCCATTGAATACCAAGGTATGTGTAGGCCTAAGAATACTAGCTTACAGGTACCTTCCAAAGGCCAACTGGGGATATGATGGGTATTTCACAGGCATCAGCATCCAGGGTACTCCACCAGTTCCTGGATGCCATGTCAGCACATGTCGGTGAGCATGTATATTTCCCCAACACCCGTGAGGTGTTGCCCAGCAATATGCATCTCTACTACCAAATAGTGGATTACCCTGAGGTAGCGGGTGCAACAGACTCCATGCACATATGCATCAAAGCACCACCTGGTGAGCAGGGTAGGGTCTAAATCAACCGCAAGGGCTTACCCTTCATGAACTGCCAGGTTGTGTGATGCCCAGGGCATAATAATGAATATGTGTGCTGGCTGCCCTGGAAGCCATCATGATTCCCACATCTGGCATCTGACGCAGCTGTACCAGAGATTTGCCAATGGAGACATCCCACATGGTCACCTAGTGGTGGATGCTGGATATGCACTGCAGCAATGGCTGATAACACCCATCAGAAATGCGCACACACCCGAACAAGAACTCCATAATGAGGCACACGCACAAACAAGAATCATAATAAAGCATGTGTTTGGGATGCTCAAGTCACGGTTCCGGTGCCTGGACACATCCGGTGGAGCCTTGCAGTACTCACCAGCTACATGTACCCAAATTGTCCTTGTATGTGCCATGCTACACAATATGATCTTGCAGAAACAGCTGCAGCAGGGACAGCATGGGGCAGGGCCACACAGCCCCCCTACAATGCCAAGGCCTGCACAGGCCCAGAGTGATTTGGAGGAGGAACAACCTGAGCCTTCCCCAGTAGGCAGAAGGAGGCATGCCCAGTATGCCCTGGCCTTGGCAAAGATGCAGCACATAGCACATTGACACAGAATGGACCCAGGGAATAACACCTCTCTCCGACTCTCACATACAGTAAAAGGGATGCCAAGCATTACACTACCTGTGCCAAACCATGTGTAGGGAGTCTACTATGTGCATCTGACATAGGCAGCCCTGCAGCACCATCCTCAATACTGGGACAGCCACAAGGTAAGTGACTCACACATGCCAGTCAGGGGGGGGTCACATACCCAACAAAGGTCACAGCCAGCAGGACAGGTGTAGACAAACACAAACAAAGGCTGTGCTATGGCCTCAGAATGAGGTCTATGGGTAACCCCCCCCAGGCCTACACAGACAGACTACAACAGGTCAGGCAGTGGGATGTCAGTTCTGAAAGCTAGGAATTCAATAACTAATATGTAGGTAAGTAAAAGCTAAGATCTGTAGTACACTGATGTGCCTCTAGCCAGCATGATAGGGAAGACTACAGAATGAAATGGAGCACCCGACATATCAGTACAGTCCTAGCAAATGTGTACAAGTGTCAGGTGTGCCCCCCCATCCTATGTAGAAATATAGTAACAGTCAGGTGTCCCCCCCACCAATCCTGTGTAGAAAAGTAGAAATAGTCAGGTATGCCCCCCATCCTATGCAGAAATGTCGTAACAGTCCATGCCAAATGATCGAAGGATACCCTGCAGAGACAGCATGCTACCTGTAGGTGTAAAACACAAAGGTCAGCACTGCAGTACAAACTACCTGGACCCGATCCACACATTCAATACAGACAGCCATACTGGGCATGCCCGCACACAGAAAGTAATGAAAGCAAAGTCAGTCAACAACATACTGAAAGGTCCTACTGGGCATGCTCACACACTTAAACACATGAAGGCCATGTCTGCACACACCAGTGGACCAGACATATCTGGCAGCCACAGATGTTAATGCAGACACTCCACCGTATGCACCAAACATGTTTTGCATGCACAGTGGATAGGAGTACAGGCATATATGTAAGGATAACACACTGTAATAAACCAAAGGTAGACATACATAGATGTGTGGAAGAGGGTGACTGTGACAAGGAGCCATCCAGGGCTCTCCCACCCAGCACACAGCCAAAGGGCAACAACCACACGAGGGTCTGATGTCACACACTGCAGATACTAGCCACCGGTATCTGTCAGCATTACAGAGTATGTGGTGCATGTGCCAGTTGTGCAACATGACTGTTCAAGGAAGTAGTCATGTAGCAGCTGTATACACGGACCTGTGGAATATGACCCAGGTTGTGTCCGCATGTGGCGTGTCACCTCCTAGATGAATGGGTTATGGCTCATGCACATACACTGCCCTCCCCAGAGCCCCACTATGACAAGCCTGCTAAGGTCATCTACTGTGAAATACACCTTTGGTAGAGTTGCATCTCAGTAATCTCTGTGGCATGTCCCATAACTGCTATAGTGTGATAAACTAGTTAGGTAGGAGTTCTAACCCCAGCCTTGGCAACTGTGTGTGTGCGTGTATGCGTGTACGTCTGTCTGACTGAGTAGAGAGTAATGCTTTTTAGGGTGGTCACACTCCCTACAATTGCAATGCTCTACTTTGGTAAGGCTGCTGATGTCATCCACTTAGAAATACATCCCTGGAAAGGTTGCATCCCAGTAATCTCCATGGCGTGTCCCATAACTGCATACTGCTCTAGTGTGATAAAATAGGTATGAGTTCAATTTTCAGACATGGCAACTTGTGTGTGTTTGTGTGTGTCTGTCTGTGTAGGGAGCAGTGCTCTTAAGGGTAGTCGCACTCCATACAATTTGTATGCCTACTTTGGCAAAGCTGATGATGTTATCCACCTAGAAATACACCTCTGTGAAGGATGTAGCCTAGTAATCTCCATAGCGCATCCTGTAACTGCATATTGCTGTAGTGTGATAAATAAGGTAGGTAGCTGTTCTACTCCCAGACATGGCAAGTGTATTTGTGTGTCTGTTTGACCCTGTCTGTGTAGAGAGCAACGCTTTTTAGGGTAGTCACACTCCATACAATTGCAATTCTCTACTTTGGTAAGGCTGCTGATGTCATCCACCTAGAAATACACCTCTGGGAAGCTGTAGCCCAGTAATCTCCGTAGCGCTTTCTGTAAGTGCATACTGCTGTAGTGTGATATAGACTTCTGCTAGGGGTTTTGTACCCATGCATATCAGTTGTGGATGTTTTGTGTGTGTTCCACCGTCTGTGTGAGCAGCAATGCATTTTAGGCTAGTCACACTCAGTACATGTCCAATGGCCTACTTAGGCAGACCTGTTGATATCATCCAATGTGAAATACGCCTTTGAGGAAGGGGTACACCAGTAATCTCTGTGGTGCATACTATAACTGTGTAGTGCTGTAGTGTACTAAACTAGGTAGGTAGGGGTTCAACTCCCAGACATGACAGGTATGTGTGTGTGTGTGTGTAACTTGTATCCTGTGTGGAGGTGGGTGAGAGTGTGTGACACCTGGGCCCATTGTGGGGCGGGTTTTGCAAATGTCTTTTATGGTGGCCCTATATCACAGTGCCCACTGTACAGGGATAACAGATGTGAACTAGCCGAGAAGCTGGGATGCAAATCCATACCCATATATGTGACATCACTGCCAGGCAATCACAGTTAGCAACCCCAGTATTACCCAGAGCACACTGCAACCCATGTCTGACACACACACACATACACACACGCCAAGGCAACAGCCAATATGTGTGTAGTCCACTGCATATTGGTGACTGATAGTAACTATGGAGTGATTGCAGTGGCTTACAGAGGGCATGGCACCCTATCCATCCAATAGGCACATATATGCAGACAGTGCACCTTCCCCATGTTCCCCACTGGACACCTGCAACACCTCTGGTGCCATCACATGACCCACAAAGGACATACCATGCCTGACACATGCCCTGTATGGACGGATTCTAGGGAATGCTGGTAGCATGCCATCAATGTAGGTGCAGGATTAACCTGCTGTCCATTACCAGTTCTTGCCACAGATGACCACACCTGGCACATCTGATGATAATCTGTGTACACAACATGGGCCTGACACCCCAGGTGCAGTTTCACATGTCACTGTACATGCATGTGGGAGGTGTGCACATCCCAGACACTATCCATGTCATGTACTAGGTAACGCATACATGGTAAGCGATGCACAACATTGGCCACACGCAATAGCCACCCAGGTGACTGGATGGTGGATACAATACCCACCTGTGTGGGCAAATGCAGAAACCACAGGCTTGAGCCACAATGCAGATCATTGTCATGTGGCCTGATGCCAAGGTATACCCATCACCTGGCCTTGTATAGCCATCTGGCACAGTCGACCACCACATACCCATGCAGAAATGCATCCATGCATGTCAGTACTGGCAACCTGTGTGTTTGTGTTGTATGATGTGTATAATCACATCCAGACTCACTACAACCCCCAATGGCATACTGAAGCATGCTGTCTGATGTTAGACACCTCCTCATACCCTTTGCCCACATAACCTCCATATGACCCGCATGGTGTATGTGATACCAGCACAGTACTGTGTTGTGGCAATCTCACTTGTGATGAGCTGTATCCCTGGCCCTGCCAAGTGTGTCAGAGTGTGTGTGTATCCCTGTGAGTGTGTGGCTTTGTTGACGCTGGCACCTGTTCATGCGGACAGGCATGTGTACATCACCTACAGTATAGCTACCAAATCCCTGTTGCAGATGTCGCTCACCATCATATATATGTTCTGCGAACTCCACAACAGGTAACCTATGTGGTGCATCCAGCAACTGCATAGGACTGTGATAGCACTACATAGTCATCAGGGGGTTGATACCCTGTGCTGGTAGGTGTGTGACACAAACATGTTCTTACTCTCCCACCCCTCCCTGACTTGCTGGTGCCTCTGTCTGCCTCCCTCACTGGTGGCTGTGGAGACCTATACCTGCTTTTCTTAGGCAGCAGCATGTGTATTTTAGGCAATGCTCATGATCAGCTGATGGCCTCTGCATGAATTGCAGCCCTCCCCTAGCTGATTGCATGTGGAACAGCTGTGGTAACATTCCCATAGCCAATTGCATGGAAATACACTCCAATATCTAGGAACATCATGTTTGCGTTGGTCCTTTACATTCACCGTGAGCAGGAACCCATTCTGTTTGGCAAACAGTATCTCAGAAGGGGTGGGGATTTACCTCTGGCAATATACACTGTAGAAACAGGCCAATACCCAGGAGGGGGATGTGCCTGACCTGACTACAGACTGTAAGTGCTGCTATACTGCGTTTGGAGTAATGTTGGTTTAACAGGGTGTGTGCGGATATGGCTGTCCCTCATGTCTCAATACCTGCCATGTCAGTTCTATGTTTGAGAAATCCCCATATGCAGGGTCATCCGCAGACTGGGTGGTGTGTTGTGCCTTTGGTGTCATCTGCTACCCACGGAGCATCTATCTGTGGACTGC